>NW_021137832.1:0-88320 GCF_004193835.3 Ostrinia furnacalis | reverse complement strand
ATTCCAAATCTCATCTTCTATGCATTTTTAGCGCATTTTGAGTGGAGTTTTTATTTAAAAGTGAGTCTTTCTTTGATCTGAATATTATCTAGCTAGGTAATAGAAATGCCTGTTCTCACGTGGCTTAAAGGTATAGTACAGTTAATCAGGGAGTTATATTCCCAATCAGATCAATTGATGAACGTCGAAGAAAATTGCTAAAGTATAAACTAGCTTTTGCACACGGCTTTGCCCGCGAAATCGACCCAGTGGTTAAAGTGTGCAAAAGGTACCAGAATGTCTTTATTTGCATTGTAAAGAGGTGGACCGACGACCTCATAAAGGTAGCAGGAAGGCGCTAGATGCAGGCCGCTACCAACCGTGCGGTGTGGAAATCATTGGGGGAGGCTTATGTTCAGCAGTGGACTGGACGTCCTGTGGCTAAAAGGATGATGACGTGTTGCAAAATTACATTTATTATTTTAGACACGATTCTAAACGTCTTTTCTGAGGTTTTTACTCCTGTACAGCCTGTATACAGGCTGTCTAGAGTTTCCCAATCCTATTAATGAAACTTTGTTACAAATTGTACAGCTCCAGCCTTTACCTGGTCTGTGCAGCGAGCTGGATATAACATTGAAGCACTATTCGGTCTAATTACGGTTCTCAATGGAATCTATTTCTATAGAACTCCGGGATTCCAGTTTCAGTACATTTGGCAACGTTTTAGCCAATTAAAATTATGTTATTTTGTTATATTTAGACTAAAACTATGACTAGGTATTACAAATATGTGTGATATTAGATATTTATACAATGCGTCTCTAACACTCGTGGGGAACGTAGGCCAAGCCTCTAGTAAATTAGAGAGTCGAGACTAAATGATCTCATGATGATGATGATGATGGTGATAAAACAATTTGGCAATTTTATCTAAAGTACTTTATAACAGACTTCAAAAAAGGAGGAGGTTATTTAAACACTTGTCAGTGTTAGTCAGAGAGTAACTCCCCGGTGTTCAAGTTGTAAACAATACATTATCAAGTGAGTACGAGAAATAAATATTTATCAGCAAAAATAAATGCCTTTTATGCCTGAAAATACTATACAGGGTATTTCTTGTAAGGTGTCAAGCCGAAGGCAGGTGATAGGTGAGGACTAGACCTATCGATTTCACCCCCATGTATGTTCTACGATTTTTCGTAGTTTAGAAGTTATCGTTAATTTTGTGATTTTTTCAAAACTCATGACCTAGTGGCCTAATTTTTTTTAATCTTTTTTTTGGGTTGACGTTTCTCAGATTTTTATTTTTTGACAGAGTCCCTATTAGTTGCAGATATTTGAAAAAAATAATCACCTTCCTATCTTTGATGCAAGATACAAAATTTTTGCTAGAAACATAAAAAATATGCTTTCAGCAGAACATTCTAAAATTTTCAACTGAAATGTATGAGAAAAAAAAAATTTCCATAGGTCCAAAATAATTTTAAAAACTGCGCAGTTTTCTGAACTTTCATAATAACACAAAAAAACATGTACTTAACAGGCCATTATTTTCTGTAATCGCTCCACTAAAGTGGTAAGTCGGAGATTCCGTTACATGTTTTTGACTTTCTTAGGACTAAGTAATATTTGCAATCCCCTAAGTTTACGTTATGTAGAACACATTTGGAGACAATAACTGAAAAGATTTTTTTTATCCACAACGTGGAAGCTCTTGCTCTTCATGTGGTATACAAAAGGGAATATGAAAATTTTAATGATAAACCATATTAGAATGCAAGAAGCATTTGTAAATTTACGAATAATTGTTTTACGTCGTTGTCGAATGTGCATTCAGGTCAGCGACGAAGATTTTGAACATTTACTTTAAATTAAATCATTACACACTTTTGTGCTCTCTCTCTCTCTCTCTTACACACACACACACACACACACACACTTGTATCTTGCATCAAAGATAGGAAGGTGATTATTTTTTTCAAATATCTGCAACTAATAAGGAATCTGTCAAAAAAAAGAAATCTGAGAGAAGTCAACCCAAAAAAAAGATAAAAAAAAAATTAAGCCACTAGGTCATGAAATTTGAAAAAATCACAAAATTAACGATAACTTCTAAACTACGAAAAATCGTAGAACATACATGGGGGTGAAATCGATAGGTCTAGTCCTCACCTATCACCTGCCTTCGGCTTGACACCTTACAAGAAACACCCTGTATTTCTATTCTTAGAATAGTAATCTAGTTTATAATTTATAATTAATTTGAAACAGAAAAGGAATAAGCTAATACGAATCCCAAACGATGGAATAATTAACCTGGATCCAATTACAATTATTTATAACTCTTTGTAATTATTTTCTCAGTAGGTATTCCAAGTATCCGATCCACGTAATCGTTTTGTTGATTCTCCGTTTATTCCACAAATTAATTAAGGTATTTTAACTGTTATTGTTTCAAAATGGTTTCAAAAGGGAATTTGTACAAATGGGTGTCATTTTCAGTATTTCGTCTGAATAACTAGCATTATTAGCGCCTTTGCCACGACAATCCAGTTTTGCAATATCCAATGGGCCTAGTGTGAGTTTACATCAAATGCGCTCACTAGTGAGCAAAAATTTGATGATATGAATGACGGATTGTACAGCGCCCCTAGCGGAAACGTTCAAGAACTAAAATTTTCCGGGACACTGCAAACGGGATATTCTACATTTGGAAATTGGCTGGCATACATTTAGTATGGGACTGGGAATATAGAATTTTCGAATGGATCCAGTTTATTCTGTAACTTATTATTGATACCGCTTAAAAGAGCTCGTGAAGCACTTTCTGGACCAGTAATCAGTTTTTCGCTACCTTGTATAGTTTAGAAATAATCGAGTGAGATCACTTATCGTTTCCACCCTGTATTTAAAAAAATCCTGACCACAAAGGGGGTGATTCTGGCGCTCAAATACAGCTTTTTGAAGAATGGAAATTTAAAATAAAATCCCTTTCTAATTGTAAAAGGTGAAAAGGGTACAAATCTACCTATAGCCTGATGGGCTGTCGTCTACATAAGGACTTATTCCTATGTGAACCCAATTTTGCGGGATCCAGTTATAGAGGATGATGCAAAACTGGACTATCATGTGAACACTGGTTAAGTCTCATAATTATTATGTTGTTTGAAATTCGCACTACAAATTCGTACGGGTCCGTTTTTTGTAGGACACTGTAAACGGGACGTTTGTGTGAACGTAAATATTAACGCCCGTATTCACAAACATTACTATGAGGTCTCACAGTGCGCGTGGACGAGGGTGACAAACGAACCAATCACAAAGCTCTATTCAACGCTGTGCGTTCGATTTGCTGCTTCACTTAAGCAAGCATTGGTTGTGGATACGGGCGTAAGTGTGTGTAGTAGTGTAGTAGTAGTAATAGGAAAAACTTGTATGAAATAATGAAATACGGGCAGCTCGCATGCGGACGATCCACACGCGTGTCGAAATCCGCATTACAGGAAAAATACGCCTATACTACTAAACGGAATCCTGCAAAAAACGAAGAACAAGCCCTTATCATCCTTTCTATTCCCGTCCTTATTATAAAGACGGGTGATACCACTGAGGTACAGATATTGTGTTACTTGTTACGGCCAATTTGAAATACAATATTCGGGCCTATACGGGCTTTTGTTTCCTGTTACCTACGAGTAATACAAATAATTTGTGATTATTTCTCTCTATTATTAGTAATTTTAATAGAACATAGTAAAAAAACTCAGTAAAACTCATTTATATCTGTAAGTAGGCTTTAAAAAAGCACTTTTACACGTCCCAGTATTAACTAGGGCATGTAATATCGGAAGGTTTTCAATTCCGATATTGGATTCCGATATTAGATCTCAATATCGGAATTCCGATATTAATATCGGAATTGAGTTCATGTGCTACAAAATTAATATTTGGTTATATTCGTAAGAATTCTGGATTGTTTACAATAAAATAATGATTTTAATCAAAATCTTTAATTTGGTACAAAACAGCACTTCATAAAATTGAAGTATTTTAAAACCATTTTTACATTATGGGTGTCCATTGCATTTAGTTTTTTATGTGACAAGAGGCAAACGAGCAGACGGATCACCTGATAATGAATGGTTACTGATAATGAGCCTATATGGACTAGCAAATAATTAAAGTGTTTTTGTAAAATCACAGGTATCAAACAAACTTTTACTCCTTCATTATACCTCCTACCCTGTTTTATGTTGGCGGACCGAATTTTAGAGTCATTCAAATCACGTGTTACAAAAATTGTAGAGAGTGGTAAAAAACTTGAATATGCTTGTAATTTGTTCCTTTTTCATATCCTATTGAACATAATAATATAACCTCCTCCTTTTTTGAAGGCCGTTAAAAACCACGAGCCATCATCATCATCATGTCAGCCATAGGACGTCTACTGCTGAACACAGGCTCCAATGCTGATTTTCACAATGGCCGGTTGGTGGCGGCCTGTATCCAGCGCCTTTCTGCTACCTTATGAGGTCGTCGGTCCACCTTATGGTTATGAGTCTTACGCTGCGCTTTCCGGTACGTGGCCTCCACTTCAGAACCTTGCTGCCTCATCGTCCGTCTGTTTTGCGTCCTAAGGCAGAACCGTTGGAAGACCTTATCACAATGCTCGAAGACCTCAATCGAGTTTCCCAACAGGTAGGCCTTCGGATGAATATGGAAAAAACTAAGCTTATGTCGAATGTCCATGTTGCTTCTTACCCAGTTTCGGTTAGGAGATCAATTCTCGAGATTGTTGACAAGTAAGTATGTCTATCTCGGACAAACGATCAGCTAGGTAGTTAGATGCAATTTCGACAAAGAGGTAAATCGTCGAATACGAAGACGAAAGGGATTACTAATGTTTGGCCAAAAAACGTTTCCCAAATTATCACATCGCAAACAACGTTTCGTAAATTTTCATTTGGCAAATTCTCATTTGGCAAAACAACTTATTGCAAACTTTTAATTCGCAAATGTCGTTTTTGGCATATTATTGTTTAGCAAATTATTGTTTGGCAAAAATATTTCACGATAAACTATTTACAAAACAATTTGATTGGTGCATAGAATGGAATACAAATTAGCTTGTGGTTATTATTTTGTTTAGTGGGTAGCTAATATAAATTTTTTTCTAAATAAATTTTCATATTAAATTTCGTTCTTTTTATCGAAATTTCCAAATGATTCATTAACAATAGAGATGATTCTAGTGCATTAAGGGTCACTGTTCTAACCTAACCTAACCTACTATTTTCTACAAAACCTACTTTTTGCAACCATACTATTTTCTGCAATCTCTCTGTTTTACATAAAATTATTGTGAAAACCATGACCATGTGCCTTATGCTTTGATTTGTGGGTAACGGTGGGTACTCGTAAGTATGTGAAGTGTCAATTTGACCAAGCAAATTATTTGGGATATAATATTTGGCAAAATAAAACATTTGCTATATAAACATCTGCCAAGTAAAATTTGGCCAAATGTTACTTTGACCAAATGAATTAGTTGCGAAAAGTACAGTTGCTAAACTTTTTATTTGGGAAATGAAACTTTGGCCATAAGTTGTTTGCGAAGTGAAATTTGGCGAAAAGTAATTTGGCCAAAGGGAAGGATACCAGACGAAAGTCTTCAATTAGTGTGTGTTACCAGTGATGATATACGGCTCGAAAACGTGGCCTTTGAATATAGGGCACAACGTGCTATGGAGAGGGATAAGCTTGGTGTTTCTTTACGAGATCTAATCAGAAATGAGGAGCTCCGTAAACTAACTAAGGTCGCTGACATAGCCCGACGGATTAGCAAGCTGAAGTGGCAATGGGCAGGGCACATAGTACGCAGAACTGACGGTCCATAGTCCAGTAAAATTAATGTTTGAAAGGGAGTCGAGATGTTGTTCTTTGTTGACCAAGTACCTATGGCAATTGCTAAAAATTGATTTAAAACAAGTTAAATTAACCATAAATAGTAAAGATATTAAAATATCTGCAGTGGAACAAAAAGTGATGGTGAGAGACATGATAAAATCATTGGTCTTTGCCAATCATGTACTTTGGGCTTTGTGGCTGTGGAGTTTGAGGTGTGGTTTGAGGTTGTGGCGAGAAACGCTTTGTTTAAAATCTCAATTAAAACTTTTATCTGATTCCGATATTACGATATTGGGTCGCTCAATATCGGAATTGAAATATCGGATCTCGCAGTCCGAGATTCCGATATTACGAGATTCCGAGATTCCGATATTCATGCCCTAGTATTAACCCTACCACTGCTTCAGGACAACAAATGGGCCAGTGCTGAGAAGAAGCAGCGCAAGAAACTCAGACACTATTGTCAGCCTCTTTTTCAAAGGTTTACAGGTTTTCAAAATACATAGTTATAAATATTTATGCGAGCTAGGCAGTTACGCATCCCAAACATTTTTATCTTTTAAATAATCATCGACTTGATGGTAGCCCTTTTTCATTAAGTTACTTCTAATATGTGCTATGAATTTATGAATAGGTAGTTCTACAACAGTTTGTGGTAATTTATTAAATAATTTAATACATTTCCCCATAAATGAATTCCCAATCTTATGCAGTCTGAAATTTGGAACGGCAAGTTTATTTTTGTTTCTTGTATTAAAGTTATGCAAATCGCTCTTTTTCGTGAATTGCTCTATATTTTTGCGAAGAAGAAGATTTTTATAGAAGACTAGCTGACCCGGCGAACTTTGTTCCGCCTTAATGGCAATAAATAAGCAGACTTTTTTTATTTCGAACGGGATAAAAAGTATCCTGTGTCCTTCTCCTGGCTCTAAACTACCTCCCTGACAATTTTCAGCTAAATCGGTTCAGCCGTTCTTGAGTTATAAGTGGAGTAACTAACACGACTTTCTTTTATACAGTGTGTCCGGGCATGTAGTGATCAAACTTTAAAGGCGTAATCTATGGACAATTATTTTATCGATGAAAATACTTCAAATTTGGGGCCTGACCCATTTTTCGAAAAATTACATCGATTTAAGTTTGTAATTTTTAGTTGACACCTCTTCTTTAAAAAACAAGTGAAAGCGTGGGTAGCTTAACATTAATAGGCAAATATTTTATATCATGCGATAGCCAATAAAATTATCTATTAGTAGAAGAAGAAAGCAAACATAATTATTCTGTGGTGTTACGTGCGCGACGATGTTGATGGCGATCAGACTTATCAACTCGGAAAGGGATCAACACAGTATCGCCTTTTGCGAGCTGTCATTGCATCGTTGTCATTCGTTTCAGCCAAAAGACTTCCATGGCTGGACAAAGGATTTCCACAAAGACCGGTCCTACGCTGCTCGCATCCAGGCACCACCCGTGATCTTCACCAGATCGTCGGTCCACCTTGCCAGGTTGCGCGCTGTCAAATGCGAGGCGATCGTTTACGTTACGATCGCGGTGCGGAGTGCGTGCAGAATGGAGTTTCATACAAAGAATACTGACCGACTCGATCCCTTTCCGGTTTGATAAAATAAATGTGCGACGTCCTTTAGTCGCGATCGCCACCGCGATCGCCGTCGTGCACGTCGGCTGCACGCGTTGGTTTGGTTGAACATTTTGCTCATATTTTTGAATTACTTTGAAGCTTCGTTATTAAAACTTGAACGTAAAATCCATTTTGTAAATGGGTTTTTATAATGCAGGCTTCGTTAGTCAATCTCGTATTCTGGTCTCCATCAGATAATGTTTTTGCGTTACTTTTTGTTCTATAAAATATTAATATGCGTTACTATAGGTTTAGTGCTTAACTCAATTAGTGCCGAAGGTATGGGAGCAGCATGGGAGGGGTGTTTTTGAGACGTTAAACGTCAGCGAGAGTTCAGATGTACTAAAATTTTAAATGAATAGATTGCGTAGGAAAAGAAAGAGAGCACAATAAATCGNCGCCATCGCCATCGCTGCACGCGTTGGTTTGTCCGAACCTTTAGTGAACACAAAAACTTCTTGGTGTCCTGTCCTAACTCTACTTTTTATCTCTGCCTAAAGTATACTTTCCGTATACAAGGTGGAGAGACGACCTCATAAATGTACTTAGCAGGAAGGCGCTGGATGCAGGCCGCTACCAACCGGAACTACCAACCGGTGACGTGGAAATCATTGGGGGAGGCAGCAGTTGACGTCCTGTGACTGAAATCCTTGGACGTTTTACACTGCGCCTTTAGTCCCAAACTAATAAAGCTTGTACTATGGGTACTAGATGATGGATATAAACAAACATACTTACACATACTTTTTATGATTGATAATGATGAAAGTATTCAATTAAGTTGAAGATTTTAAGATTGTGCAAAATGTGCTTATAATCAGATCAGAGCCCTCTAATTAAATATTTCACATATTTCTTTTCTTGTTATTTTACATTTATAATATCAGGTTAGAATTCTTGTACGTTTTCATACGTGACTGGCTGTTCTCCTTGTGCTATGGCATGCTAATCAAATAATCGCTGGAGTGGCCCGTTAGAGCACTAATTAATGTTATTTGCCCACTAAGGTGTTATTGGGGTTATTATGACTATTATGGGTATTTATGGCTCAAGTATTCCTCCCCCAACCCATTCGGCCAGCGTGGGGAGGGTTTCTTTTATCTTGACCTGTATCTCACCTGATGGTAAGTGATGATCAGGCCGAAGGTGGAAGCGAGCTTCACCCGGAATCCTCAACCACGGAGGAACTGGCTGTCTTACCTCTAACTGCCGGAACACAACAATGCTGTTAACATTGTTGTTATGGCGACAGACTTAGGTAAGATGGTGGTAGCTAGCCAGGCGGACTTAGAGCAAGCCCTACCACCAACCAAACCGAACAGAAAAATCTGCCCCCACTGGGAATCGAACCCGGGACCTCTGCGTCTGAAGCAGGTGGTCTTACCACTAGACCACAGAGGCGGTCAGAGGGTAGACCAAATCCTCCATTTGCCTCTTGTACATTAGAGGGTCTTACTCCTGCAGTCACAGAATAAGTAATAGTACAGGTACAGAAGGATTACTCCGCAAAACGATTTAAATAAATGCGAGTCTTGTTATGACGCGGTACAGTGGAATTCAGCTCGCACAGCACTACGTACCTACAATTTTATTCACCTACAAGTTTTCTCTCTTTCTATCGCGTGCCTCTGAACTCTTCTTACGCTGTTAGGGTTGCTGTCTAGTGAAAAAATAATTAATCTACTTATTATAATGAGGTACGTATGTAGGTAAGTATGCATTCACTAAGGAAAACCTTGGGAGAGGCCTTTGTCCAGCAGTGGACGTCATTTGGCTGAAACGAACGAACAAATTCTNCATGTTGTATATCTTGACTGATTTTTACGGGATTCAGGAATAAAATTAAAACTCGTAGACCAGTTACAATCAGTACGTGTGTAATAATGTGACAGATTAGTGGAATATGTGGAAGATACATAGGTGCGACAATATAAAAACGTTGCTATGTAAATTTAGGTAGGCGTTAGTAGCTACTAATAGATAATATTGAATTAATATTAAAACTAAATAAATAGGTCTCCAACACTATTGAATGGAAATGGACACAATAGAAAATGTATTATTTAATGGTCGCTGGTGACATAGGACGTGTTTTGTGAGACGTTTAAGCGCAGTGATTGAAAACTTAGCTGTGTTATAGGTTCGAGGTATTTCTCGAAGCGCACTCATTTAGAGTCACACTAATAAAGCTCACCTAAACTATTCCTCCAATCGTTTTGAGGCGCACCTAAAATGAATAGTTTAAAGCGCATAAACTTTACATATTATACATTTTTATAGCAGCATCTATTTACTTACCACAACGTGTAGCTTATGTGGTAGTCTGTGGCTAAATTATCCGATTGAAGTCCCAGATATTCCTAGAATGCCTTCAAATTAGTTAATTGCCCTCAGGAATCCTGTGTTGTCTACTGTTACAGCCTAATCAAATAATCACCACAGGCAGAATAGAACAAACAACGAACGTGCAACGAACGGAAACATCTGAACCGAGTACGGAGTAAACACATAAACTTCTAGGTGTCCTAACTCAACTTTTTATCTCTGCCTAAAGTATTCACTTTCCGCATTCAAGGTGGACAGACGACCTCATAAAGGTATTAGCAAGAAGGCGCTGGATGCAGGCCGCTACCAAGCGGGCAATCTAGAAACCATTGGGGGAGGCCTATGTTCAGCAGTTGACGTCCTGTGGCTGAAATGATGATGATGAATATTCAATTACATTAAAGATTTTAAAATTATGCAAAATGTGCCTAAAAACAAGCTTTGTAATTATTTTTTTTCACCTCCTGTGGCTGAAATGATGATCATGAATTTATCAATTACGTTAAAGATTTTAAGATTATGCAAAATGTGCTTATAAACAAGCTCTGTAATTTTTTTTTATGCATAACAAGGCAGGTATTTGACCACAATCGTATCTGATGTTAAGTGGGATGCAGTCTAGGATTAAATGTATAACATCTTTCTTTCTTTGTTATTTTATTTAACTTTAAATTATCAGGTTAGAATTCTTGTATGTAGGTACCTACCTGCATCTTCTTAACGGCCTGGCTGATCTCCTTGTGCTATGGCATGCTAATCAAATAATCGCTGGAGTGGCCCGTTAGAGCACTAATTAATGTTATTTGCCCACTAAGGTGTTATTGGGGTTATTATGACTGTTATGCTTAATTTATGGCTCAAGTCTTCCTCCCCCAACCCAACAACATTCGGCCAGCACGGGGAGGGTTTTTTAATCCACAACGAGGAAGCTCTTGGCCTGTTTCTCACCTGATAGTAAGTGATGATCAAGCCCAAGGTTATGGATCGGAAACGTGGCCTCTCACTATAGGCCTTAATACAGAAGCTCAAAGTTGCACAGCGTGCTATGGAGAGGGCTATGCTCGTTGTTTCTTTACGAGATAGAATCAGAAATCAGGAGATCCGTAAACGAACTAAAGTCGCTGACATAGCCCGACGGATCAGCAAGCTGAAGTGGCAGTGTGCGTTCGATTTGCTGTTTCACTTAAGCAAGCATCGTTTGTGAATACGGGCGTCAGGTAGCCGATCTTCTCGGCTACATCGTCATCTTCCCCCTGTTGATATAAACTCCCATAACACAAGCATATGAATTGCTTACTTTGAAGCTAGATGGCACTGTGTAAAAAAATACTATCGATGCTTTCACATCACTATTTATTCAATAAAGTCAACTGAATGAGGGCTATCGTTTTTATACTTAACAGTTGGCACCCCTGGCGATTGACAGGACCTTACACTACAGTGGCGCCATCTTGATGAGTGCAATTGCGATAGTTCTCCTACCACTTTAGCGCTCACAAGTTGGCGCCACTGTCTTCGCTACTAGCAAGTGACAGGACCTTACTCTACAGTGGCGCTAACTGGTGAGCGCTAAAACGATAGCCCTCATTCCATTAATCTTCCGAATTGTCTGGATGTTTGTTACTCTTTCACGCAAAACCTACTGAACGGATTTTGATGAAACTACAGTATTATTGTTTATAACCCAGAATAACATATAGGCTATAATTTATGACGATCTGTGACAAACTAAATTTCACGAGAGTGAAACCGCGGGCAAAAGCTAGTGCCCTAAATAAACCTTTAAAATTTACTTCATACTAACCATATCACGTAAACTCCATATTAACTCAACCTAACTCAGTTCACGGGGCCATAAACAGATACCCACGGGATTCGAACCCGACACCACGGTTTGTCAATAATTATTAACTTCGCCACTAAACTTGTTAGTTTATACCGTAAACCCATTATGCTTAAATTAGTCAAATCGCCACAGATTATGATGATACAGAAGGGTTAGACCGTAAACGTTAATGTCACGCTGGTGCAGTATTAATATGCCTACAAAATCTGCGAAAGCCCCCGAATAGTGAGCATAATGTACCTAAACCCTTGAAAAAGGTTGATGAGTGTGTGAGTTTCTTGCGCTTCTTTTCAGCACTACTAGCACATCACCTAAGATGGGATGAGAAATAATAAATTGATTTACGATTAAAAAAGTAAGTCTCTGATCTGATTGGAATAGACCATCTCAAAAGTGTGATGATTCGAATAAAAGAATTTGAATTAGGCGTCACAGAAAAATAGAACCTACCTTTTTGGCACGGGACACTCGAAACAATTTTATTTTTTATATTATAACTGTGTTCTATGGTTACCTTTTTTTCTTTTGTTTATGAGTTGATCTTGTATGTGTCGTGTGCTAAATAAATTCTATTCTATTCTACTTTATAAGCTTTATGATTACTCTACTGTGAGCCAAAGTCACACGATCTCCCAGAGGACTTCGATCCATTTACATCTGATTTATTTATACCTATTACACCTTCTGTAACCAAACGAAGTACTTATTCTGTGGCGTAGTATAATTTGACGAGTGTCGTAAAGCGGCGACAGACTTAATGGACAAGCACCCTAATAAAATGTAAATGATAAAGGTGCGTTCAGACTTTCCTTATTATACAGGGTGACAGGGAAACTCGACTTATTCCTACGGATCAGTTGGTCATGCATGGGTGGCCGCCAGCAAGATATTAGGGAATCGCGTTTGGACAGCTGACTAACTAACATCAATAAAATTTAGGTATCGGTAGATTAGTAGGCGCACACCGTTGATTTTTCGTCGGCCGATAGTTTAGTCGGGCAGTTGATCAGTATGGGCTTGTATGGGAGTGCGCACACTACGTCGATTCGATTTGGCCGATTCTTCATACAATTTAAAATCGGGCACAACTATCGGCCAACTAAAAATCAACGGTGTGCGCCTACTCTTAAGCTGGAATTCGAAAATTCAAAAAGATGTGATTGAACATGTACTTAAGTATAAAGTTACTTTTATATCAGGAGTACCTACTTAACTTTCTAAACCTCGAATCCAAAAAGTTTTACAATTAACATGTTACTTTTACATATCAGCCTTAAGCCTCACACAGACAAATAAAAATAAATCCCTGACGCACGCCAGCGATATCCCGAAAGGCCTTCGAATGACAAATTTCTCAAATTAATCAAATCGGTCCAGCAGAGATTATGCCGGTCGTAAAGCTATCGTAAAGGTGGCAGCAACAGGCGCCCTAATGGACGAGTGGCCTAATAAAACTGCCGTAAAATTGTACGACTAGGGTTGCTGCCAAGTCCAAAAACAAAAGCCGGACTTTGTGCTTAATTTGGCCGGACATTTTAGCCTAAAATATTAGGCTTTACTAATATCCCACCACACTTTCCCACTACTGCAACTTTCTTCATAGGACAATCTCTTCTGGTGGGGATTTTTGGATGGCTCAAACATGGAGAGCAATTAGTGTATTTTTGTTCCCCAGTCGACGAAACACAAGATGTCGTGACCTGCATGCCCAAACAACTGCACGCAGGAAGATTTAATGAAGGATACTGATAACGCCATTCTTGTGGCGAAGTTTTAGGCTGACGCTGTGTAGTTTTCTTGTCGACACGACAAGAAAAAGAAGAAGATGCTTTTCTTAAAGCTTTCATATTATTTTAAAATTTATTCTAAAAGCCGTGGCTTTATTTGTGTCTGGATCACATAAAAGCCTAACAAAGACGTCCGTCTTTGTTAGGAAAATATTAGGCCGGACACGTCCGTAAAAAGCCAAACATGTCCGCTAAAGTCGGACACTTGGCAACCCTGAACACGACAGTACATAAGCTTCATATTTTGTTGGAAATTAAACTCTATCACAATGGCATAAGATGCTATAGTATTTAGCTTGATGAGCAATCCGTAAAGGCGACCGCTGCTTTAGGGTGAAAGTTTTGGGGGTGTTTTGTTATTAATAGAATATTGTATCGTCAACATTTTTGTAGTTAATTAGTCTCGTAAAAAGTTTCAGCAACACGTTGTTAAACAAACATTTTATAAACAAACTAGCTTTCCGCCCGCGGTATCACCCGAGTGTAATTTTGTCTGTGACAGAAAAACTTTATCGCGCTCGTCCCTGTTTCAAAACTCGGGATAAAAACTATCCTATGTCCTTTCCCGGGACTCAAGCTATCTCTTTGAAAATTTCATCAAAATAGGTTCAGTGGTTTAGGCGTAAAAGCGACACAGACAGACAGACCGAGTTACTTACGCATTTATAATATTGTTGTATTACTGTGTGACGTTCTAAAACATGAATTTTTTGATACATGCCTACATTAATAGAATAGTAATTTAAATGGACTCGACTTTCACATTTTTAATCAGACTATTCCCACCTCTAGTTCCCACCGCTGCAACTCCTGTGTAGCCAGGATCTACAGCTAGACCGCCAATAAAACCCAACCAGTGAAGATCAAGTTTGTCCCGGGGGAAAGTTAAACTGTCATTGGACCCGCAACGAAATTATTCAGAAGTATAGGAGTAGTTCAAAGTTATTTAATTTTTTAATCAGTAAAATCAAGTAAAGAAAACGACGATCTGGTAAAGGTCGCGGGAAGAACCTGGAAGCGGGCAGCGCAGGACCGTTCATTGTGGAAAACCTTGGAGGAGGCCTTTGTCCAGCTGTGGACGTCATTTGGTTGAAACGAAAGAACGGAAGAAAACTAAGGTCCTACATGAAATAAGTTCGAGATCACAGAGACTGGTTGGAAATACCACTTGATCATTTATCTAAGAATGCATACTAACTCAACGTACATTTATTAGGTGTCCGCACTTAACTTGAGTGTCCATTGACAGCTGACACTATCAGGGCCAGTGTGACCCTACGTAGTTTGTTGGCCCCATTCGGTCTTGCCGATGGTAATAAATAAGTGTAGGGATGGCCCTTGAGTAAAATCTCTTCAAGGCGAGAGTGAATACGCACTTACAGGGCCGGCAGATAATAATATGTAGCATTTTAGACTGCCACTATTTTAACGTCAGGTGTGGTTGCGGTCAAAACCCTCCTGCATCTGAAAAAACAACTTTATGTAGTTGTAAACACCTTATGTATAGGTAGTATTAGGTACGATTTTGCAACGGAAATGTTAGTTTGAAAAGGTCCAATGGGTTGTAAAAATAACAAAATCTCGGTAACTAAAAAAGAAACCAAAAAATCTATCAACGTACAGAGGTCTAAAGTAAAAAAAAAGTTTTGGGATATTGGGACATTTGAGGCGTCCCGTGCAAATTGGGACACTTCTCATTAACTTAACAATGACAACAATGCAAAAAATCAGCTTATTTGGGCGGCCATCTTGGTACGAAGCTATCAGGGGAAAGGTAGTTGCCTGAATGGAACTGTAAAGCCCAATCCGTATTTGTCAATCCATTGGATTAAATCTTGCATTGATTTTGAGATCCATAGCGACCTGCATCCATTAGCCCGCAACTTTAATTGGGTCAGGAACAGGGTACCAATCCACTTATGAAAAATTCAAACTCAATCCATCAGATTAAATGTTAACTGTACCATTTTTTTTAAATTGAAATCAAAGACTTTAATTTATACTAGCGCAAAAAAAATACATAAAGTCGAACATAAAAATAAGTCGTTGGCGCGACTTGTACACGTGGATCCCGTTTACCCCCTTAGGGGTTGAATTTGGAAAATCCCGTCTTAGTGAGCACCTACGTTCTAAAAGAAACCCCCATGCAAAATTAAAGACTGCTAGCACTTGTAGTTTCTGAGATTTCGTGATGAGTGAGTCAGTCAATGACAATTTCAGTTCCGCTTGTACTAATAGAAATGAAAACCTAATTACTTATCTTATCTTCAGAATAGATCTACAATAGAAACTGACTTATGAAATTGACGAGTTTTTCTTTAATATTCATGAGTTTATAGTAATTTATAGTTCGATTAATTACTTTTCCTTACGCTACTCTTTTATATTTGAAAGATTTGAAGGATTGGGTATAGTATTTTTTTTTTCAAATAATAAACTATTCGAGAGCAGGACCGGTTGAACCTTGGAAGCCTTTGCCCAGCAGTGGACCT
Source organism: Ostrinia furnacalis (assembly GCF_004193835.3). Classification (NCBI taxonomy): domain Eukaryota; kingdom Metazoa; phylum Arthropoda; class Insecta; order Lepidoptera; family Crambidae; genus Ostrinia; species Ostrinia furnacalis. The sequence goes on along the minus strand of NW_021137832.1, from coordinate 72,342 downwards.
AGACTCATTTTGCTGAAACAAACGAACGAATGAAACTATTCTATAAGTACTGTTCCAAATTTTGAGATATATCTACCTACTCAATAATCGTCAAACTACCAAAACTACGCAACGGTTTCCAAATTAATTCAAATTGACCTAAATTAAATTCCACCAAGTTAAACCATGTTCTACTCGTATTTCTCAAACGAATTCAGATTCTAATTCACACATTACAACGAACCCATAAACTTTTCGGCAAATTTTAATTTATTAATCAAAATTCGGGACCATGTAGTCTCACGCATGTAAATTAAGTGGCCGGGGCTATCACGGATAGGCGATAGCAAGTTGTAGAAGGCAATTGCTATCAAAAGTTACGATTTTCATCATGACATTCTATCATACTTCGGTGTGAATGAATACGTCGTACCCTGCGAGCCCAAACAACTGCACTGTGACTGCACGCAGGAAGATTTAATGAATGCTACTGACAACGCCACTCTTGTAGCGGAGTTTTGGGATGACACTTTAGGTTTTGTTGTCGACACGACAAGAAGAAGAATTCTTCGGTACAATTTTGGCTTTTGCTGAAAATAAATGACGGAAACCAGTCTTTCTGTTGGGTTTTAATTGGGCACTATATCATGACCTGAACTTAGGAAGCAGATGAGATGTGGGCCAAGAATTTCTCCGTTGTGTAAAATAAAAAATATATTATTTGAATGATGTCGAAACTGTTTTCTTAGGTACAATCGGGGCCTGTAACGCCTGCTTACATTTTACCCGACTGCGCGACGCAAAGGAGTGGTAATTTGTTTATTAGAAAAGATTCAACTAAATTACCCGTGGTAGAGTAGAATAGGACCGCTCCCTCTCTTTCCATGGATATCTTAAAAGGCAACTGAGGGACAAACATTCGAACATCTTTTTCTTCTTCCTCGGTCCCTCACTGATGAGGATCGCGATCACAGATCGACGATCCTCCACAGACTGCGGTCATAGGCTGTGTGGTCCGCACGATGCAAACTCCCGCCCACCGTCTTCCTCACCGCGTCTGACCATCTCGTCGGTGTCCTGCCCCGAGCACGTCTGCCTTCCATTTTTCCCAAGATAATTTCGAACATCAGACCTTCCCAAACTGTCTGGCCAGACGTTAGAGATGTAGTCCAAATCCTCCATTTGTTACTAGTAAATTAGAATAGTTCTTGCTTCTACAGTGGAGACCATAATTCTGATGATAAACTGTGGCCTAATTCAAGTATTTTGACAGTCAAGATCTCGCTGACATTCAGCAGTCGTCCCATTGAAAAACAGTTCTAAATCCGTATTCACAAGGGTCATTTTGATAGAACGATTACTCGATAGGATCGCAACTCAGTGTTTTGTTGTCGTTGAAGTTTTGTTACGTGAATAAGGCTACTGGTCGCCATAGCCTCACGTAATCCACCCTCAGGGGACTCCGAGACATAACGAAGTCACAAAGTTGGGGTGGCAGAAGTTACTATTTTGCGTGTCGAGTTTTTTAAACTTTAATTGGACCGAAAAATTCGCGATTTAAATTCGTTTGCACTGTGGAAAGGCTAATGTGGTTCTGTGAATCGAAATCTCATCTTCTATGCATTTTTAGCGCATTTTGAATGGAGTTTTACTTAAAACTGAGTCTTCCTTTGATTTGAATATTATCTAGCTAGGTAATAGAAATATCTGTTCTCACGTGGCTTAAAGGTATAGTACAGTTAATCAGGGAGTTATATTCCCAATCAGATCGATTGATGAACGTCGAAGAAAATTGCTAAAGTATAAACTAGCTTTTGCACACGGCTTTGCCCGCGAAATCGACCCAGTCAGTGGTTAGAGTGTGCTAAAGGTACCAGAATGTCTTTAGTTGCATTGTAAAGAGGTGGACGGACGACCTCATAAAGGTAGCAGGAAGGCGCTAGATGCAGGCCGCTACCAACCGTGCGGTGTGGAAATCATTGGGGGAGGCCTATGTTCAGCAGTGGATGTACTGTGGCTGAAATGATGATGATGAATTAATAATTATGAATTGTAAAAATCATTAGGGGAGGCTTATGTTCAGCAGTGGACGTACCTACTTTGGTTGTAAGGATGACGATGATTGCAAAAAATGAGACTTATTATTCTAGACACGATTAAGCGTCTTTTTCTTAGATTTTTACTTCTATACAGCCTTTATATACAGGCTGTCTAGAGTTTCCCAACCCAATGAATCCTATGAAACTTTGTTACAAATTGTACAGCTCCAGCCTTTACCTGGTCTGTGCAGCGAGCTGGATATTTGAAGCACTATTCGGTCTAATTACGGTTCTCAATGGAATCTATTTCTATAGAACTCCGGGATTCCAGTTTCAGTATATTTGGCAACGTTTTAGCCAATTAAAATTATATTATTTTGCTATATAATATTTAGATTAAAACTATGACTAGGTATTACAATTATAAGTGATGTAGCTATTTATACAATGCATCCATAACCCTTCGGATAGCGTGTGGATTGAAGGCCATATCCTCCATTTGCCTCTAGTAAATTATAATTAATAAATGCCTTTTATGCCTGAAAAGACTGTAAATACACATTTTTACCACCCTGTATTTTTATTCTTTGAATAGTATTCTAGTTTATAATTAATTTGAAACAGAGAAGGAATAAGCTAATACGAATCCCAAACGATGGAATAATTAACCTGAATCCAATTACAATTATTTATAACTCTTTGTAATTATTTTCTCAGCAGGTATTCCAAGTATCCGATCCACGTAATCGTTTTGTTGATTCTCCGTTTATTCCACAAATTAATTAAGGTATTTTAACTGTTATTGTTTCAAAATGGTTTCGAAAGGGAATTGTACAAATTGGGTGTCATTTTCAGTATTTCGTCTGAATAACTAACATTGTTAGCGCCTTTGCCACGGCAATCCAGTTTTGAAATATCCAATGGGCCTAGTGTGAGTTTACATCAAGCGCGCTCACTAGTGAGCAAAAATTTGATTATATGAATGACGGATTGTACAGCGCCCCTAGCGGAAACGTTCAAGAACTATTTTCATACATTTTTCTAACGCACTCACTAGTAGTAGCCCACAGTAATGCAAGACTCCGAAAAACTGGACAGTCGTGTGAACACACAAGTACTTGAAATTCTCTGGACACTGCAAACGGGATACTTATTCTACATTGGTACTACTACAGCAAATTAGGAAATTGGCTGGCATACATTTAGTATACATAACCTGGGAACATTGAATTTTCGGATAGATCCAGTTTATTCTGTACCTATACTATTATTAATGATACCGCTTGAAAGAGCTCGTGAAGACTTTCAGGATCAGTGTGCTTACCATGAGTTTACGTTAGGTATGCTCGCTAGCGAGTACGTCAAAAAAATCTATGAAAATTTTATTTCTTGAATGTAGCCGCTAGGGGCGCTGCACAATAATTATGTCATCATCATCATCATCATCATCTCAGCCATAGGACGTCCACTGCTGAACATAGGCCTCCCCCAATGCTTTCCATGTTACCCGGTTGGTAGCGGCCTGCGTCCAGCGCTTTCCTGCTACCTCTATGGATTAGCAAGCTGAAGTGGCAATGGGCAGGGCACATAGTACGCAGAAATCCGAAAGTCGAATCCAAATAGTCGAAATCCGCATTACAGGAAAAATGCACCTATACATACTACTAAACGGAATCCTGCAAAAAACAGGATGTCATCGTGGGAACAAGCCCTTATCATCCTTTCTATTCCCGTCCATATTATAAAGACGGTTGATACCACTGAGGTACAGATATTGTGTTACTTGTTACGGCCAATTTGAAATACAATATTCGGGCCTATACGGGCTTTTGTTTCCTGTTACCTACGAGTAATACAAATAATTTGTGATTATTTCTCTCTATTATTAGTAATTTTAATAGAACAGTAAAAAAAAACTCAGTAAAACTAATTTATTTCTGTAAGTAGGCTTTAAAAAAGCACTTTTACACGTCCCAGTATTAACCCTACCACTGCTTCAGGACAATAAATGGGCCAGTGCTGAGAAGAAGCAGCGCAAGAAACTCAGACACTATTGTCAGCCTCTTTTTCAAAGGTTTACAGGTTTTCAAAATACATAGTTATAAATATTTATGCGAGCTAGGCAGTTACGCATCCCAAACATTTTTATCTTTTAAATAATCATCGACTTGATAGTAGCCCTTTTTCATTAAGGTACTTCTAATATGTGCTTTGAATTTATGAATGGGTTGTTCTACAACAGTTTGTGGTAATTTATTAAATAATTTAATACATTTCCCCATAAATAAATTCCCAATCTTATGCAGTCTGAAATTTGGAACGGCAAGTTTATTTTTGTTTCTTGTGTTAAAGTTATGCAATTCGCTCTTTTTCGTGAATTGCTCTATTTTTTTGCGAAGAAGAAGATTTTTATAGAAGATTCGGTGTGTTACCAACATAATTATTCTGTGGTGTTACGTGCGCGACGATGTTGATGGCGATCAGACTTATCAACTCGGAAAGGGATCAACACAGTATCGCCTTTTGCGAGCTGTCATTGCATCGTTGTCATTCGTTTCAGCCAAAAGACTTCCACTGCTGGACAAAGGATTTCCACAAAGACCGGTCCTACGCTGCTCGCATCCAGGCACCACCCGTGATCTTCACCAGTACCTCTAGTAGGAAAAACTTTCGAGTTCGTTTCGTTGCGTATTCAAAGTGTCATCGAAAAATTTTGTATGAAAAATTAAACAGCGCCCCCTATATTATAGCCGCCCTAGGGGGCGCTGTTTAATTTATCATACAAAATTTTTCGATGACACTTTGAATACGCAACGAAACGAACTCGAAAGTTTTTCGTACTAGAGGTACAGATCGTCGGTCCACCTTGCCAGGTTGCGCGCTGTCAAATGCGAGGCGATCGTTTACGTTACGATCGCGGTGCGGAGTGCGTGCAGAATGGAGTTTCATACAAAGAATACTGACCGACTCGATCCCTTTCCGGGTTGATAAATGTGCGACGCCACCGCCATCACCGTCGTGCACGTTGGTTTGGTTGAACATTTTACTCATATTTTTGAATTACTTTGAAGCTTCGTTATTAAAACTTGAACGTAAAATCCATTTTGTAAATGGGTTTTTAAAATGCAGGCTTTCTAGCCTCCATCAGATAATGTTTTTGCGTTACTTTTTGTTCTATAAAATATTAATATGCGTTACTATAGGTTTAGAGTTTAACTCAGTACTAAAATTTTAAATGAATAGATTGCGTAGGGAAAGAAAGAGAGCACAATAAATCATTANAGAAAAATAATTACTAATTACCTACTTATTTATTAGGACGAATTATTAATATTTATGTAGGTATACCATGATTGATACTTCTGGAGTCGGTGCCAAGATTATGAAACATGTAAAGTTTGCCTGCACCGACTCCAAAAGTATCAATCATGGTATACCTACATAAATATTAATAATTCGTCCTAATAAATAAGTAGGTAATTAGTAATTATTTTTCGACGTTTTAGTGTAGGTTTTTTGGAGTCGGTTTTATTTTTTTTTATAAAATTTTACTTATTTCTTGCTTTTTAGTTAACTAATTATTACCTTGATGTTACCACTAAAGGTAGGCAGTACACTGAGACCAAAAAAAAAATAATCATAATCAGGTTCATAATTGGGGGTTGTTTTTTTATTATTAAATTTAAATGGGACCACCCTTGAGGTATTACCTATACGTCGAAAAAAGATTTGTTCAAATCGGTTCAATTAGGCGGAGTTATCGCGTAACAAACATAGAAAAAAAAAAAAAAAAAACATACGGGTCGAATTGAGAACCTCCTCCTTTTTTGAAGTCGGTTGAAAATTAACTCAAAATTTAAGCCCCAAAATTCAGTTACTTAACCAAGAACAGTCAACTTTACACAATTCAAGTTAACTGCGCCTATTATTTCATCTTTTAGTTTAATTGCCATGAAAAAGTTATTTCAGGCGCTCATTGTCGAGGTGGTTCGTGACGTCATTAAGCGTCCGTGACGTCACTCCGAGGCGGGAACTGCATTGGCATCGTAATTAGTTGTAGTGATGTACAGTTGAGGCATTTTATCGATATGAAATTGAAAAGTGGCTTAAAATTATTGATAAGAGTGGAATTGAAACCATTATTTTGTAATTTATAGTTAGTGATTACACCGTCTTCCCTGCTACCTTTACTGGAGGCAGGCCGCTACCAATCGATCAACGCGACGTGGAATGGAAAGCATGGGGGGACCTATGTTCAGCAGTGGACGTCCTGTGGCTGAAATGATGATGATGATGATTACACCGTCTAAAATTAGATTGTAAAGATTTTCTTTACTGCAAGACCTGTAACCCTGTGTGTATAAAAGATAAAATACGTTATTTCATTGGACCATTAATAATACCTTAAGTTTTCAGTGACTGAGTATGAGTTACTGATTTTTTAATTGTGTTAGTAAAAAGTACCTAAACAGGAAATGAAATTTTTTAAGCAGTTTGAATTTACTACAGGATTTTTATTAGTTAGTAAGTTCTTTCCTTAGTCTTATATATATATAAAAGAAAGTCGTGTTAGTTACTTCGCTTATAACTCAAGAACGGCTGAACCGATTTAGCTGAAAATTGTCAGGGAGGTAGTTTAGAGCCAGGAGAAGGACATAGGATACTTTTTATCCCGTTATTTATTGCCATTAAGGCGGAACAAAGTTCGCCGGGTCAGCTAGTTTTTAAATAAAACTTAAAAGTTTTCTGGCTAGATCAGATTAATTCTCCATCTTTTTATATTTTGTAGTCCCCGAACCCACCTCTTGTGCACGCTTCGATACTCAAAGCTAACGATAGTATCGACAATTTATATCGACAGTTCTACAATTTGTGTGACAACACTAATTAGTAGCCAATTAACGGTTTAATTACCACGGCAGGTTTTTCCTGCATTTTTCAGCTGTGGCTTTTAATTTACTGCAATAATTGATGAGTCATGTTATTTATAAGCTACTTTTCAATTTCCGCGAACAACAGAATTTTTATTATTTAATATAAAAGATAAAACACTCTTGTTTTATGCATATCGTGTGAGACTTTTAAAGCTGTTGATGTCTTACATGAAATAATCGAAGAACATTTTTTTTAGATAGTCAGTTCGTTTGAATGAATTTGTGAAAGCCGTTCGCATATTTGTCACTCATGTGCCATCTACGGGACGAGTAGGGTAATAGGGTATTCTTCTTTGTTGGAACCACACGGCTGAGGGCTCGTTCCGCACAATCCAGTTTGAAGGGACCCAGTAATGCAGGGTCCCGCAAAGCTGGACTGTCGTGTGAACACACGTGTGTTTGAAACATCAAATTACGGATCAGTTTTTTTGCGGGACACTGCAAACGGGATGTTCGTGTGAACGTTAATATTAAAACACGTATAATACTAAACAGGATCCTGCAAAAAACAGGATGTCTCCGTGGGAACTACCCCATACATGAATAATAATAATAAATACTCTTTATTGCACACCAAAGAACAGAACAGAAAGAAACAGAAACACACAAGGTACAACTAGGCGGTGTTCTCGCTATAAAGCGATCTAAATTTGATGAATTTATTACTAAATACATGTGTCAAGTCTGTAGGTACTAAATGGTTTACAAAGTTTAATATTCCGATACAGCCCGAAACTTGCTTGACAACAAATACAAATTCGTAATGAATCAAAGTTAGACTATTGGATTCGAGTTCGCTAACTCGATACGATTTCATCCACTATTGCTAACTAGTACCTAACTAGTTGAGGACTACGGAACCCTAAGAATTTTAACTCCATTTTAGCCCTAAATTCTCGAATCATTAAAAAAGGCCATTAGATTATTGGTTCCTTTTGTAAAAAAAAGTAGGCTAAATAGTTGATTGAGTAGGGGAATAAGTGTCGTAAAATATGTTTAGTCGTTTCTTCTTAGCAGTTGTCATATTGTCTCTAAGCGCTGGTAGGGTCTAAAAATAGTCGACCGATCGGGCTGTTATCAGTATGAACATGTATGAAAGTGCGCAGACTACACCGATTTGGAATGGGCGGATTCCTCATATAAATTAGAATCTGACCAAACTATCGGCCGTTACAAAGTCTTTAATCTACGGGGTCTATAGATTTATTTTTTATTTTTCGACATTCATCTGTGCCAAATATGGGACATAATTATTTTTTATTTATTTTTGGTGACATTCATAAGTGCCAAATATGGGACAAAGTTAAATCTACAGATATTTCATTTCATTGATGTTTAAATATGAAGAGGACGTTTTAACAGCCCATAAAAAGTGTCACCACCGAATATATTATGTAAAATTGAGATAGCACGTAGCGAGTCCCTACCCCTTATTACATTAATACCAGTAAAGTCCTAACACATTGGTTTAACAAGTAAATTTCCCGCGTTTATTATTGCTTAATGAAGTGTAATAGACTTTACGTCCCGAGTTGGGAACTTGAGTTATTATGTTTTAACTTTAAGATTTAGCTACGCTCCGTTGGGCATGTGTGTTGGTATCACTTGGAGGAGGCAGCGATTTTAAAAAGAATAATAATCCTAAATCAAAAAATCTAAATCAAAATCGTTTATTTTTTTCAAGAACGCTAAAGAGCGTTTTTACACGTCCCAACCCTACCACTGCTTTGGGACAGTAATGGGCCAGTGCTGAGAAGAAGCAGCGCAAAAAACTCTGTCACTATTTGCCCCAAAGGTCACCAGAAAAACATGTTCAAATAACTTTACTTATTTTTGGTTTGATTATTTCTTTTTACAGGAAAACGCAAAGGCATTATGCCGTACAGCCAAGTCATCAGTTTTTAACTCTTCTTAATTAAAGTAAAGCGTCATATTTTATCACGACTAATGCATTTGGCGCCTATTTGGCTCAATAATTAAATATTAATATTTTTTTTTTGTTTACGTATATAGGGTATTAATTGCCACCACCAATCAATTGACGTACTTTTTAAAACTGTCAAAACGTGACTCTCCCATAGATTTTGTATGGAAATACTAGCCAGTGACGTCACTATTTTGTCAACTCAATTAAACTACTTATTTCAATTACAATGCAACCAAAAATCTTAATAGTCTGGGGATGAATAAATGTCAAAATTCGCAAATGAATCGAAAGTATAAGGCGGCCATTTTGTAAAAAAATTTAAATTGGAATTCGCTTCAGCCCATGCCTTACCACAAACAATAACAGCATACTTGGTAATGTTTTGATTAATATTTTAGCAGGCCGTCGAACGCATATCTCGGCTACCCGAACCAATTCGAGCACCTTCGAACTTCTAGTGGCTGGAATGGTTGCCATGGCTTTTGGAATGGAATTTATGTTTATTAGATAAGGCTTTGTTACGTGTTGTTAGACAGTGGTTTAGCTACATGAGTAAAGAAGCCGAATCTTTAAATAATAAAATTGGACTTAAGCGCACTTTAGAAGGAATTAAATCGACTCTAAAAAATTACTTCACAAAAAATATTTTTTTAACGTATAACATTTTTTTTTGCTTTTTAAAGCAGCGCAAAACGATTGTTTTTTTTGTTTTGCCCGAAGGTGAGTGGCAAAGGATACTTTATGGCATTCACATCATCCTTACAAATAAAAGTAGAGCTCTAGTTTTAAGTGAAGTTTATAGGATGTACTTAAATGTCATTTTAAATTGTGTGACTTTTTATTAGAATCTCGACGTTTCGTTGTTTTTTATTTAAAACATGATGTTAATATTAAGTGAAAAAGCAGTACAAGCAATTAAATATGTACGACTATGTACTTAAGCACCTACTTGATGTAGTAAGTTCGTTGTACCTACTTAGGTCAGAAACCTCGGTGAAGTCAGTTTTTGTTATCACAAGACCTTCTTAGTAAGATAACAACCGGTCAAGTATGAACCGCTATAAGGGAAAGAGTACCTACTGTAGAAATAACGAGTCGTATCTAAATATGTCTTATTATAGTAGCTGCGATAGATAGCTGCGATTTTTTAACGAAATCCTGTTACAACTTACTGGCTGGATATTATTTTTTTAAAGAATTCAAAAAGTTGGAATCAGACTCTGATATCCACACAGCCCACATCAATTTGAACTTTACGCTGTGAAGATACGGTTGAAAACCAATGACTTTTTTTTATAAATTAAAGAATCAAGTCTGTGGTAGCGATTTAAAAATCGAACTTAATAATAAAAAATAATAATTGTATGTTCTGTGCCCGGTTGTTCAAAAAACGAAATGCGTTATCTGTTGGCCTATTTCGCCGACCGTCCCAACGCCTCTTTAGCTCAGTGGTAGAGCACTGGTCTCGTAAACCAGGGGTCGTGAGTTCAAACCTCACAGGAGGCACGTCAGAAAGGACTGCCCTTAAATGGACCGTCCTTTTCTGGTGCTTTTAATTGTTGTAATATTTTTATTATTTAAAATACAAAAATTTACTGTTTGAAGATTTTTTTTTGGTACATTCCTAAGCACATAAGTACGCTTGCAATATAAAATAAAGCCAATTTAAATTAATGACAATCTATTACATCAAACAATAATTTATGATTTTTAACTGTAATTAACATAAAACTCCTGAATTAAAAAGGAAACGATTCAGTGCATAGCGGATACTTTTTATTTTTGTATGTTTTTTTTTGCAATATTGGTAACAAACGTCAACCTAACTTATTTTGTATGGAGTGGCGAAAATTGTCATTATAAAAACTTTTTTATATTTGTTTCAGAGCGAGCGGGCGTCGCCGGTTTTAAATTTGGAATGACATTCGACCAAGCTCGATTCCATTTACGAAAATTTTAAAAGGCATACAAGGAGCCTGGACTTCTTTTTAATTTATAACTGGACAGTGCTTTGGCGCGCGTTTCGCCTTTTTTCTCAGCAAGCTCGGTGGGTCTAGACAAAGTGCAAATTATAATCGCAAACCAGTCGAAAAGTGGTCGAAAAGCCCCTTTTTTGTATGGAGTTTTGACGGATTCGATTTTCGATTCGATCAAAAAGTGCGTTTTGTCTAGGGGGGCTGTTTTGAATTAACGGCATTGGCTCTCTTGTAGTTCCGTAGTGTTTTTTTAATTTAAATTAGCTGCTCTGAACTTTTGGTAATTGGCCATTGAAAGTGAACTTTAGTTTTTTGTAGAAACAAGCAATTTTGAGAGCAAAATGCTTCGGTATTGGTTGTGTTTCGCTAGTGCGGTGTGTTTGGCGGGACACTGTGGTGCGAATTACTGCCGGGACGCCAACCTGTGTTGTCCCGGGCGGGACAGTGCGTGTGTGGTGCAAAAAGCTCATCAGAACGCGATCATAGAAGACCTGACGGACAAGCCTTGCTACTGTGACCATGCTTGCTTGAAGTTGGGAGACTGCTGTCCCGATTTTCGAGAGACGTGTGGAGGTGAGTTTAGAAAGTTTAATATTACGTTATGCCAAGCTAACAGAGCAAAGTATAATAAAGGCCTCAGCTTCATATTAAAAATATTTTGAAGAAAAAACAAACATTCAAGTCTAATATCAATTGCAATTACGTTATCGACCTATAAAATACCGAAAGATTAATCAAAATTGCGAGGTTCTGACAACAATCTGATAACTATTCCAGAGCTATTGGAATCCCCAGATTCCCCCCAAAAGCCTGGGGGTTGAGATAAGAAGACGGTGATATTTTGAGCTTCTGAGATTATTCATGAATATTTTTCTTATCTCCGCTTAGAAGATTTGGAAGATAATGCGGCCGCTGAATTGTCTTGGATCGATTTTTGGATTTAAAACGTTGGTTTCATTCTTAATGCTAGCTTTTCGCGGCTTTGCACTATTTGTTTTTCGCCTGCTACAGATTCGTCATCACGTTAAACAATGCAAACTTCAATCCTTTCAATATTATTTATCATAGGATATTATTACCGTTTCGAGTAGGTTGACTTCCACTATTTGATTCATTAATACCCATTTTCACCATCAATCAAAGAAAGTAAACTTAAAAAATAGGGATTGATGGTGAAAACGGGCATTAATCTCGTATCATCCCTACATAGGTAACTTAGTGGAAGTAGCAGATTACTTGGCCATAGATATGTACTAAGAACAGTAAGAATTTATTATGAAGGAAATTGGGTAGGTGACCCCATTTTAAAAATTATATTCACAGTTAATTTCACTTCCTAATTATTTTTCAATCAACTGCAAAGTTTGATTCTCAATTGCTTTGAAATTGTGAAGGATTCGGTTTGTATGGAGGGACAAATTTCAATAAAAAATGTCTCAGCATTATTTGACATTCTCTTTTTAAGTTTTGAAATTCTAAAACGAATGATATTTTATTCATAATATTTTTGCAATACCATTATGTTGTGCCAGCATCACGTAAATTTTTTAATTCAACTTTTAATGGAAAGACAAAAAAAGGTTTTATCGCGCACCTACAGAGTTTCTAAAATTAACAGCACTAATGAAAAACGTGAAAACATCTGTTTGCACAGAAATATGCAGATTTATTACTTCGTGGAATGAAAACGCTAATCCTCGTCTAATACTGTCTGAGCCAAGGGCTTCAGGATTGACGCCTTTTGTTGTCTCTGTCCCGCTTGACTTTATTTGAAAGGTGTGAGCGGGACAATGATAGGTTTTAAAACATTTTTCTTTTTAATTTTGTGTACAGACGAGAGCGAAACGGCCAGCAGTTTTTGATCCGTATGCTCTTCGTGTTACGTGCTTATCTTACTTGGTGTTTTAGTACGTTATATCGTGCCATAAAATGTGAATATTTTGCGCCTAAAAATGAGGGCAAAGGGTCTTTTTTATTGCATTTTAATTAGTTTTAAACATGTTTACGGCTTAGGAACGCTGTGAAAAGGACTCGTCCAAATTAACACTGAAAACGCTATACACTGTTGCACCTTAACTTATTTAAATTGTGTTGATTTTGCATTGTTTTTCATTCCACAATTTTATTTTTTTATAAATCGACAGCATGTACCTATTCTCAGCAAGGATTTTTCCAAAAATCTAAGTTTTCGCATTTCAAAATCAGTTGGAAACTCCAATCGAGTTTCCAATCTCAAATTCAGAAATTTATTTTTAAAACAAAATACCAACTTTTTTCCACACAAGTGCGCAAAGGTGAATGAAAAAAGGCGGGTCGCGTTTATTAATATTTTTTAATATCTGTGACAATCTTTGTGAGTCTGAGAATATTTTTACGCGCGATAATTACTTTCGGCGCGAAAATGTTGGCGTAAGCGATACGATCTTATTTGTGTAACATTTTATTTATTTTTAGGAGGAAAATAAGGAAGTTAGGGAAAACGTGGAAAACAATTTTAGATTGAGGAAAAACCAAATAAAATGTCTTTATTGAAATAATGATTTTATCGCATTTTTATGTGAGGATATTATTTTATTTCTACACAGGTCCATTATCCCCAAACTAAGCAAAGCTATTGGCAAAGTCAACAGTACATGAAAGTAAATATTTATTTCAAACAACACTATCCTAACTCAATATGTAATAACTAAGGAAAATAAAAACCGAAAACTTGGCTTTATGATTTTGACTTTTCCTGAGAGAAAAGAATTTGACAAGAAATATTAACTCAATACGTTAGATGCGACAGCGTTTAGCTTGGCTATCGCTCATAGATAAAAACATTCTTTTGTAAGCATTAAAAAATTCGTTGCGAAACAAAATTTATTCTTATTTTTGTCCCACTTGAGAATCGAATCCAAAACCTTTTAGAATCAAACTCTTTAATCACTGGGTAACAGTGTAACGTGTGCAACGTTTAACTCTTTATGGGTCATTCCACAAAAATATGTCAACTCTTAGTCCGCGCCACATTTCACATGGAATATTTGTTAATATTTTATTCCAAAATTGTTAATTTTTTTTTTTTTTTTTTTATCCNAGAGGCGGTATAATAACAGCTCGCAATGTGTTTTATTCATCACCCATTTATATTTTTTAAAACTATTTTTAAAACATCTTAAATTCCTTTTAAATTACCCATAACGTCATTCCCTAGGCATGTCCGTACTCCAAAAGTTTGTGTTTTGGAACCCATATTTATGGAAACATCAACTTGATCCTTTGTTTTAATTAACGAATAATCTATTTAAACGTATATTACACCAAATTCTATTAATATTTTACGGTTTCAATAAACAATAATTTGATTTTCTTAAGTTGAAAAAGAGTCCACAGCTTTTAACGTCATTCCCTCGCCACGCACAGATTTTATAATTTTGCGCCTTAATAAGTATTTAGAGTGAATGACATTTAGGTGAATTTAAAGTACGATATGAAGTTATCTTCAGACCATACTGACTTTGCGGCAACCGTTTTTAGAATTAGTGCAAACGTGCCAATTGTTGCGGAAACATGGTGTTGATCCAGTCACTGCGTCAGTCCCTAGTTGAGTAGCTTTATTGATTACAATAGGAAATTGTATATAATTTATTAGTATTTACGTGTGGTTTTTTGGCTATTTTCGGCACATCGTATTAAGCATCTTATAATATAAAGTTAATCTGCATTTGTCTTAAGTTTTACTCCTAATCGTCAGTCCCTAGACCGTCAGGCCCTAGCTTTTAATGGCGCTAGGGACTAAGTTACTAGAGGGAATGAAGTTTTTTATATAGTGATAATAACAAAACAACTACATTAAGTATATTAACTTATCTATACATGTTAAGGTTATAAGTTTTATACTTTATTAAAAGTCATATAGGAGTAATGTAGTATGAAAAAATTGAAAGTTATAATTTCTCGTAAAATAAAGCATAAAGTGACTGGCCCTTATAGACATAACATAATTAATAAATAAACTATAATTTACACTAATAAAGTATTCAAAAGCATCTTAAAAAAGTTTAGGACAAAATGACGTCGAAAATATACAGATTTTCATGGAATGACCCTTATAATTATTGGAAAATCTGTATTCAGACCATTGAAAGATAGCACATTAAATGACCGCACTATAAACAAAATATGGGATATTAATTTTCGTAATTAAAGTATAAACAATGAGAATCGCCCATTATGGCCGCTAACGATCTGTTTGATTACAAAATAAGCAAGTACAGAAGTGTCACTCCATAAAAAGGAGATAGGTAAGCCAAGAATTTAACCTATTTCAAAATACGCATTCCGTTTCCAATTTTATGCAATACGAACGATATTTTAAACTACGAAAGAACAGTAATATTAGTATTAGATGCTAAAAAAATGTTGACTTTTTAAATGCTCATAATGCTGTATGAAAGATATGTAGATACTTTACCGTCATAAGTTAACAACCGGTGGTTGACATATACTTTAACGACCTGAAGAACTTTTTTTCATAGTTTGGAAAAGGGGAGAAAGCTAAAGATGGTGGAAATCATATTTTCCCTGCCTTAAGGCAAAAACCTTAACTAAAGTATTTCACACCTTTCTGACTGTAATTGCTATCATTTAAACTTACTCGTGATCACGTTAATAACTACGGACCAAGGGTGTCGCATTGTGAACGAGGGGTGTAGGCACAATACTCGTGTGTAACAATACGTGTCATTAATAATTAATAATCTTTGACATTTTATACAGGAGTAGGTACCTACGAGTAGATATCTTATCCGAAGCACAATCCGAAGGCCGTAAGGCTTGTTCTTTGGGTACTACCAGAGATGGGGTAAAAACACACATATAAATGATTACAGTAACCAATTTATGGGCCCTTTCCCACAACACTCCAGTTTTTTGGGATTCTTTCACACGGACGTATCCCGTATTTGCAGTGCGGATGTTTGCAAATGTATGCAGAAACTGCTAGTGCGAATATCTCTATTAAACAAACTAGATCCTGTTTTTTACTGGTCCAGTTTGCCACAACCGAATTAGAAATTCGAGTGAAGTGGGTTTTTGCAGTTTTTATATTTTAATTTTCTTTAGTAAGTAGTACTAATATTATAAATGCGAAAGTAACTCTGTCTGTCTGTCTGTCTCGCTATCACGCCCAAACCACTGAACCGGTTTTGATGAAATTTGGCATATAGATAGTTTGAGTCCCGGGAAAGGACATAGGATAGTTTTTATCCCGGTTTTTGAAAAACGGACGCGCGCGATAAAGTTTTTCTGTGACGGACAAAATTCCACGCGGGCGAAGCCGCGGGCAAAAACTAGTATAGAATAATGCACAACGTGGAACTTTTTTATTTACTCCCCAGTAAATTGGATGCAGATTCTTCAACATCTCTCAAATCGTTTTTTCAATAGACAAAGTAGGTACAAAGACGACACTAAACTAAAATCCACATCTTACCCCATTGTAATAGGTGCTATTTTCCAACAAAATGGATACTCTGATGTGATGTTAAATGTAAATACAGACCTTTTCCCTTCGAGGAGATTAACTCCTCCGATGGCCTGAGGGCGGGCTATTTCTCGCTGTCCCTATAAAATAAGTATGTTTCGCCTTTTGTACGTAATCGTGCCAAAAATGTAAGGGCTTGTACACTTAAACGCGATCGGACATGGTGCTAAGACGCGGCGTCGTTTCCCGATGCGTCTTCATCAGATATTGTGGAAACCTACGACGAGCAAGCGACACGACATTGGCTTTTTAAAATGACTCTCGTTATTAATAATCAAAAGAAATGAAACCCATTAAACTCATATTATTATTTTTGCAAGTAAGCTTTTAAAATACCCTTTTACACGTCTCAAAATTCACCCTACCACTGCTTCGGGACAGTAAATGCAGCACAAGAAAGATCGCAGTATCTTCTGTGTATCTGTTTCTTCTTTATTCGTATTTTTAATATCAGCATGAGAACACGTCTAGTGCGGTCCATTTTTCGAGATCAACTGCGAGCGACCACACGAAGAAATCGTGGCACGTATTTCTACAATACGACGTTACGACGTCGTGTCGTGTTTATGTGTACGAGCCCTAATCGTACCAAAATATAAGTTTATTTTTATTTCGTTCCCCAATATTTCCTTCAATGAACACCTTTTAGAATGTTTCCAGCAATTTTAAGGACATCAATTCAATGTATTTTCAAAGCAACCTTATCTCGTATTTATGTTCATTAAAATTTTATTTGGCTACGTTTATTTATAGAATGTCATGAATGGAGTTTGTTTAAAGTCGTATATTTTTGCTGGAAGGTATTTATTATTTTTGTACTAGCTTTCTGCCCGCGGCTTCGCCCGCGTGGAATTTTGTCTGTCACAGAAAAACTATATCGCGCGCGTCCCTGTTTCAAAAACCGGGATAAAAACTATCCTATGTTCTTTCCCGGGACTCAAACTATCTCTATGCCAAATTTGATCAAAATCGGTTGCGAGGTTTAAGCGGGAAAGCGTAACAGACAGACAGACAGACAGACAGACAGACAGACAGACAGAGTTACTTTCGCATTTATAATATTAGTTGGGATTAGTTGGGATTGTAATACGAAGCCTGAAAACCGTCAGTAAGAGAATCTATAGCAATATTTTTATATCATGTTATATTTTGATGAAATCTTCGGATATGTAGGTACTGGTATACTATTACCAGTACCTAACTACCACACAACAAGACACCACACAAAATAAAAAACACATGAAGTTTTTGTGAGGTTTTAAAAGAAAAATTGCATTATTTTGTGTACTGATTTAAAAAAAAAAAATTTGTGTGTTTTATTATTCTAAAAAAATAGTTTTACCTATAATTTCCGGTACATACTCGTACATCTTTATTTTATGTTTACATCATAATAAAAACAAGATAATTGTTGTGGGGTAGAGTAAGGAACAAAATTGGGTTGAGTAAGGAAAAAATAATGAGTGGGTAGAGTTGTCATGGGTCGAATACGGAATAACCCAACATAAATGCACTAAATCTGTTAGTCCATTATGATTATGATACAAACTTGTATTCTAAATTGTTATTCTATTCTCATCAGCATCGTAAACAGCAATCTCGCCTTTACTTAGGACTTTACATTCAGCTAACCTGTTTGGCCCAAGGATTGGCCCAATAGTTTGTCAAATTTGCTTACCTTCATTGCTTTGACGACTACATCGTGCCTTTATTACTATAAAAGTTAGTACAGACGGCTCCAAATTTAGTAAGCAATTTTAAGCTTTTGTTCGTAGTTTAGCACGCTTTGATTCTGGTTTGTCACCAACGATATTACTCGTAATGTAACAACGCGTACAAAATGTTATACCTTTCAGATATTATACGAGAACAGTCGCGTTCTTTTTCGTTACTTTGGAACTAAGAATAAGGAGTCTCTACGAAGGCATTATTTTATGTATTTGTTTTACACAAATCTATACTAATATTGTACCTAAAGCTCAAGAGTTTGTTTTTTTTACTTGAACGCGCTAATCTCAGGAACTACTGGTCCGATTTAAAAAATATATTTTTGTGTTGAATAGAATATATCGAGAAATGTCATCAAGCTACGACTAATGGGAGCAGAGCATCAATGAAAAATGTAACGAAAACAGAAAAATATTCAAACTATTTTGACGCGTACGAATTCGCGGGCACAGCTAGTTGCTAATATTAGTGACTTTTCTTTGCAACTGTACATACCTCTGTATCAAGAAACGTAAGCATAAGGTATATGTTGACTTAGGAGGGACACGCCTTGGGCATGTCCTCAGAATTTGATAGGATGTCGGGCCCTCTCAGCAATTAGGTACCTTACAAGTTACATTTATTTATTTATTTATTTGAACACCAACAAGGTTACATTGAGGCTTCACAAAAGTAGGTAACTATAAAAAAATGACACTTGTTAAATGCAAACTTAATTATAGGTGAAAACATCATGCGTTAGAGACTAAAGCAACAGCAATTAGGGATTAAAAACTAAAAAATCTTATTTAATATGGTGTAAAAAAGTCCCTATGCTTGTTCAAATCGGTGAGATTTGTCCAAGCATGTGGACTTGTATTTACGTAAACTAAGGAAAAAAATATCAACATTAACATTATTGGACCTAGACAGGGCATTGTATTGATTAAACATTCTATTTAAAGGGGAAAACAGACCTATATTTGATTTGGAGCTCCTGGTCGCAAACAAGTTGTATCGGGATATCCTAGGCAACTTATAGGGAACGTTTAGATTAACTTTTGAGAGCAGGTTAGGGCAGTCAAAAGCACCGTTGACCAATTTGTATAAAAACGAATTATCAAGCACACAGCGGCGTTCCTGAAGAGTATTTAACTTGAAGTAACGTAATCTATCTTGATAGTGGGGTAATTTTTTTGCCAGGTTGACACTGAATGCCAGATGCCATAAAAACCTTTTTTGGATGCGCTCAAGTTTTTTTATATAAACGTCGTAATGTGGATTCCACACTACACTACAATATTCTAGACCACTTCGCACGAGTGCGTTGTATAAAACTATTTTAGTTTGTGGCTTCTTGAACTCTTTACAGTTTCGCAACACAAATCCAAGTAATTTATAACTCTTATTTACAATGTTATCTATATGAATATTAAATCGCAGTTTATTATCAAGAGTCACTCCCAGTTTTTATTTATAAGCAAAATACCAATGGATTTGCAATACTTACATGTGGTAAATGACTTCATTGTTCCTGTAGTTCTTCGTTTCACTTATGTTATTGCACGTTACGACGCATTATCCAACAATATCGGAGAACATTTCCTCAGTACGACTGAATCGCGACTAACCTGGCGTCGCGGCCGATGTTCGTTTCTGGGCATATCGCGGAGACACGCGCCACGCCCCCGTTTCACATCTATTCCCTTCTATGATCTGAGGTTTTACCTATAATTTCCGGTACATACTCGTACATCATTATTTTATGTTTACATCATAATAAAAACAAGTCGTAGATTTCTTCAAGCGAGTAGGTACCTACGTATTAATAATTAAATTACTAAACATAAATGTGGCACTAACTCTTAGTTAGTCCATTATGATAAAAACTTCTATTCTAAATTGTTATTCTATTCTATTACTAGCTGACCCGGCGAACTTTGTTCCGCCTTAATGGCAATAAATAAGCAGACTTTTTTTAAAATTTCGAACGGGATAAAAAGTATATTGTCCTTCTCCTGGCTCTAAACTACCTCCCTGACAATTTTCAGCTAAATCGGTTCAGCCGTTCTTGAGTTATAAGTGGAGTAACTAACACGACTTTCTTTTATATAATAGAAGATATTCTTATCAGCATCGTAAACACCAATCTCAGGCCTTTACTGCCTTTATTGCTATGAAAAGTTAGTACAGTCGGCTCCAAATTTAGTAAGCAATTTTAAGCTTTTGTTCGTAGTTTAGGTTTAGCACGCTTTGATTCTGGTTTGTCACCAACGATATTTTGTATCATAGCGCGTACAATTATACTTTTCAGATTATACGAGAACAGTCGCGTTCTTTTTCGTTTGGAACTAGGAATAAATAAAGAGTCTTAACGGTGACATTATTTTATGTATTTTTAGTAAGTCTAGTCCGATTTAAAAAAAATATTTTTGTGTTGGATAGCTCATTTATCGAGGAATGCCATCAAGTTACGACTAATAGGAGCAGAGCATTAATGAAAATTGTTGCGAAAACGGGAAATAGGGGTGGAGTTTCGTAAAATCCCGTCTTAGTGGGCACCTACGCTCTAAAAGGAACCCCCATGCAAAATTTGAGACTCCTAGCACTTGTACCTAGTTTCTGAGAATTTGTGATGAGTGTGTCAGTCAGTGACCTTTCGCTTTTATAAATAATTTTTCTTCGCAACTGTACCTCTGTATCAAGAAACGTAAGCATAAGGTATATGTTGACTTAGGAGGGACACGCCTTGGGCATGTCCCCAGAATTTGATAGGATGTTGGCCCTCTCAGCAATTACCTTACAACTTACATAGTGGTTCGCCCTGACTTTGCATGGGTGTTAGTTAATAGGTAATCTACTATACTTTATTTTATTTTACTAATATTTTATACAGTGATTCTTTTCCAAGACTCCTCGTGGGATAGAGTTTATGAAAGGGCAGAACAGGGTCTGAAGACCGTCGCTAACTGGCTCAGTAGTAACCTTCTGACATTAAATGCCAAAAAATCTAAACATATAGCTTTCCACAAAACAATAAAAACACAAGCACCTGCCTCGAAACAACTTNTCACGAATACAATTCAATTCCATAAGTTTGTCAGGTCCTATAGTATAATCTCTAGCGATGGACGTTTTGTTACGGGTAAAATTAATTACAAAACATTTTTTCGCGTTTAGAGACATGCCGTTTACCTCGCACCATTCAACCAGACTATCCAAATCCTCCTGTAGTAGTTTAGTATCACTTATGTCCTCAATTTGCCTCAGAATTTTGAGGTCATCGGCAAACAAGTAAATGTTAGAATTTTTAAAGCAAAGATGAATATCATTAATAAAGATGTTGAAGAAAATTGGGCCGAGAATAGATCCCTGTGGGACTCCAGAAGAGGCATCGAAAGGATCCGACGTGTAGCCATTCACTACCACTACTGACTTTCGTTTCTGTAGGTATGATCCACACCAATTCAGTAGGTTTCCACTAATACCAATCAAGGAAAGTTTTCGAAGTAGTACATCGTGATTGACTTTATCGAAAGCCTTACTGAAGTCTGTATAGATAACATCCACAGGCTTTCCCTGGTCAAGAGATCTCACCAAATCCTCTACAAGGGTTACTAGGTTGGTGGAAGTTGATCTTGCCTTCACAAAGCCATGCTGATGCGGAGAAACCAATTGGCGGAAATGCCAGGAAATCAAATAAAATCACATAGTAAGTAGTTCGCCCTGACTTTGCATGGGCGTTAGTTAATGGGTAGGTAATCTACAAATTTTATAAATCTAATGAGTTTGTTTGTTTGGGTAAACGCGCTAATCTCAGAAACTAATGGTCCGATTAAAAAAAAAATTTTGTGTTGGATAGTCCACTTAAGGAGGAAGGCCACCATCAATATGGCATCTCTACGACCAATAAGAGCTGTCTGATCTCAGGACTCAATGAAAAATGTTGCGAAAACGGAAAAATTATACTCAAACGATTTTCTCGCGCACTAACGCCCGATTCCCATATTCAATCCTTGTCCAAAAACAGATTACAACTGTCAAATTGAATTCAGTTTTAATATTTCCAAAATTTTCGATGCATTTACACTTTAATATTGTTTAAATAGTCTTATAAACAATATAAAAATGTAAAAACATCAAAAACCGCAGTTATTTTGGCCAAAAACATATTAAAATTTGACAGTTGACAATCCAAATCCGTATAATTCGGATTAGGATTGAATATAGAAATCCAGCATAAGTTGATACAGCTTAGTAATAAAAACTATTGTCAGTCTCGTCCAAGATTTTGCTTGCACACTTAAATGTTCAATTTTATGGGTGTTTTTAATATCGTGCGTGACCGTAAGTGTCCTTTTCATACAAGTATTTATTGTCACTAACAAGCCACAAGGTGGATCGACGACCTCATAAAGGTATCAGGAAGGCGCTGGATGCAGGCTGCCACCAATCGGCCATTGTGGAAATCATTGTGGCCTATGTTCAACAGTAGACGTCCTATGGCTGAAACGATTATGATGATGGTTTATTCCACGCATTACAATAAATACTTGTATGAAAAGGACACTTGCACCCTAGGTATCTCCTAAGGCTCGGTTTCCACTTTCTACCAAGGCGGAGCGAAGCGGAGAATAGCGGAGAAATGTCGGGCGGACGAATTTTTTATACAATTTGACAGCGGCGGCGGCGCTGTGCAGAGCGGAGAAGAGAAATGGAATAATGAAATCAGATTGATTATTCAAAATACTTCTCCGCCTTGGTGTGACCCAGGCCTTAGTACCTATCGTCGTGTTATTTCTCTATGTACTATTACTATGTACATTACCTCAAACTGAGGTGGTTTCAAAACGTAATAACGCGACCACGCGGCGCCCTTATTTGCCCCAGTATAAATATACGCCATTTTTTCCCGTCCACAAATTGCGCGGTGAAATTGTTTGGGAAATTATTTCCCGTTCTTCCCACCCGTATTACATGCTACATGCTTTGAAACAAAAATCTAATCGAGAGCTTTATGACTATATGCAAAGTTAGTGGGCTTGAATCCTGTTAAAGACAAGGTATTTTCGAACTTAAGATAGCTAAATACTCATTACAGTTCCTCTGTGGTTGAGGGTTCCGAGTGAAACTCGCTTTCACCTTCTGCCTGATCATCAATTTCCATCTGCAGAAATGCAGCAGCTGCAGTTTATCCTTGTTAATCGTTTAAAAAATAGCTTTTCTATTTCTTATTTGACGATTTGTAAGTTCTAGTCCATGCCAATAAATTAATATTGACTTTCTAAGCTTGAACGCTTTCGTAGCTCGCAGGAGAACCAAAGTGGCTGACATAGCCCGCAGAATCGCTAAAATTAAATGGCAGTGGGCTGGGCACATAGTTCGCGGAGCTGATGGCCGCTGGGGCAAGAATGTTCTCGAGTGTCGACCACGAGACGAAAGATGTAGTGTGGGCAGGCCTCCCACTAAGTGGACCGACGATCTGGTGAAGGTCGCTGGAGGTAACTGGATGCGGGCGGCGCAGGAACGGTCTTTGTGGAAATCCTTAGGGGAGGCCTTTGTCCAGCGGTGGACGTCATTCCGCTGAAACGAACGAGCGAAGCTTATTTTCAGATAAAGTAATTTTAGGTAACAGTTTGTCCAGTAGCAGATGTATTTGGAATAAAGTAAGGCACCCTTAACCCTGTATTATGTACTTATAATCTTGAAACCCTACAGCACAGTCAAATTGCATTTTTCCAACGGGAGGAGGTAAAAGCGTTTTTCCTCCCTCACAAATTGTAAAGGAAATTGTATGAAATTCTTTCTCAAGGCAAATTACAAGTGGAAATTAAGCATGAGCCTTACTGCGCCTTTTAGTGCGGGTGTAATACGGAAAATGTATGAAGGTATATAATTTAATAAAAAACTGGTTAAGTGTGAATTGCTATGAGAAAATACTTTGCTTGTAACTTTGTTACTGCTTGCATACTAAGGCTGTGTAGCACCAACTTACTTTAACCTTAAAAGACAAAAATCAGTGTTTTTGGATGGAGTTTCACAGAATTATGACGTTTTTTAAAGTAAAATGGTGCAAAGACTACCTTAAACTTATCCATAGGCCATAATGTAATAATTTTAGGTAAAGTACCTGTCTGTATGTTCAATGATTTTTTTAATACTTTACAATTTTGGTTAATCTTAAGAGTGGTTTTATTCCGCCTACTTCTCATGATATTTTTTGGAAGTTGATTGAAAAGAAAAAAGGCTGATAATGGTGACTGAGTTTCTTCCGCCAATTCTTCTCAACACTAGCCCATATGTTGTCCCGAAGTGGTGGTAGAGCAAGCTTTTGGGACGTGTATAAGTGCCCTAGAAAGGACCTAAGTACTGAATAAAATCTTTAACTTTGACTAAAACAAACTGACTACTGGGATAACTTTGTTTTTATAGGCGGTCAAACTGTAGCGTAGCGTTGACAGGCCTCCTACTAGGTGGACCGACAATCTGGTAAAGGTCGCGGGAAGAGCCTGGATGCGGGCACCGCAGGACCGTTCATTGTAGAAAGCCTTGGGGGAGGCCTTTGTCCAGCAGTGGACGTCATTTGGCTGAAACGAACGAATGAAACTGTAGATCCTGGCTAAACAGAGTTGCAGCGGTGGGAACGAGAAGTGGGAATAGTCCCGTTTTACTGCTTGTCCTAGTAATTAGAAACAGCTATGTGAATCAGCCTTAACCGTTGTAAAGGTACAACCAGCGCTTAGCAAGCTCTATGGTGTGGATTAATCGACACTTAGCTGCTTAGCGGTCATTAGCAGGTTTAAGTTCAGTCCATTGTATTACTTAAGTATTTGCTTGGTTTAGAGCGGAAAATCGAGTAGCAGTTTCTTTTATTTAACGAGTATTATTTCGAAATAAAACTCTTCATAAGAATGCCTTTATCCAGAAATTCTTATTTTTATTGATTTTTTATTTGTCCATTAATCACATACGGTTTGTAAGAAATTAAAAATTCAGAAATCTGCGCTCTATGTTATTTATTAAGCTACAAAAAGTAAAAACAGGTTGAACATTAGTTTAAATTGTCATGTAGTGTGGAAACGACATTTCAAACAAGTGTTCAAAGCGTGTTTATCTTTTAATAATATGTTCCATTACATCTATGACAAAACTTAGTTGAAAAATTAGGTATCGATATTAAAGTGCATAAAAACTGGTACAGATTTTTAATATCCTTTATAATATTCATTTGAAGCGAAATACGTTCAACTTCGCACTGAAATTGTTCCATATTGAATTTCGATGGGCGCCTACTATTGAACCACTCGAAAAGTTTCAGAAACTTCAAGAGTGCTTCAGATATTGCATATTTAGCGAGACTTCTCGAGTGCCTGCTATATGAATCAATTCAAAAACATCGTCGATTTATAACTGGTGCATTTTTTAATCAATTTCACGCATTCTGGCCAGCGTGACAAGAGTGGGAAGTGTTTTAATAAAAAAAATTCGAAACAAAAGAGTCACGTCTTTTGACGACTTTAAAATTATTATTTTTTTGTCAATTTTGATTACTTCTACCGGCCAGGGTAACGACTGCGGCGTTCTTAAAATATGAAACTTTAGCGAAACAAAAGAACGTCTTCGATTATACTTTAAAATAGTTTTTTTTTTAATTTTGGCATTCCGGCCAGCGTTACGATGGTGAGTCAAGTCATTTGCCTCTGGTAAATTGAAGGAAGAGGGTCCTGCAATGGAGACTAAGGCTGGGTTGCACCATCTTACTTTGACTTTAACAAGCGTCAGAAATCTGTCAAACTCAAAACAAACACACCGGTTATCGTTATAGTTAATTACTGTTAAAGTTAGGTGGTGCAATTCAGCCTAAATTATGAATCCTACTAATTTTATAAATGTGTAAGTTTGTGAGGATTGATGTATATTTGCAAGGTACTCTTTCACGCAAATTACTGAACGGATTTTGATGAAACTTTACAGTATTATTGTTTGTATCAGATTAGCATAATATGCTATAATTTATAGCGATATTTGACAAACAGAATTTCATGCTGACGAAGCCACGGGGAAAAGCTAGTAAGTTTATAATGATGATCTATTCATGCCAACTTAGAGTAACATAAAGTTACAAAAGTGCTCAACACTTTTGTAACTTTTTTATATCTGTCTTCGCTCGAAAACCAATTTTAAACCTAGTTCATCTAAGTCGGTTCGCAATTAAAACTAAGCCTTCAGTTCACACATTAGGTAGTTCTAACTTCAAAGTCGCTATTTCCTACCAAAAACCAACTCTGTTCTAAGAACTCCCATCTTCTTCACCGATCACTTAAAAGTTCATATTCATAATACACACCCGATATTTGTTAGTAATCTCAAAGATGTTCTCAAGACAAACACGGGAGTTGACAACTCAAATTTGCCCGTATACTCTTTGCTGACGAACTTTGGACGAGATTGTGAAGCTGTACTGTGTTAAGCGTTCACTGGTATAAAATTTAATTGTAGGTATTAAATTATTTAAGGTTGGTGGAATTGAATTCCACCACTAGCACATAAAAAGTTTTTCCTGAAAAATATCACAGTCACTTTTCGTATTCACGCGTTGTTAATCGCCCGATTTTTTCGATTTCGTTTTTATGCGTATTCTATCGTTGGCTCCGCGGTATTCACCAACTTATATATTACCTATCTTGAAGTTTGGTTAAATCGGATGACAGTGATTAAACGTCAAATGACAAATCGCTAAGTTATATTTCCAAAATACTGAACTGTCCTATGCATGACATTGACAGTGGGGCGCCACCGTCAATACCGGATCGCTGATTCAGATTTTTGCCATGTTGGAAACCATATAGTTGAACGATGGTAGCGCCCCCCTGTCATTGAGTTTGGTGGGACAGTTCAGCGTGGGTCATCTATACGATCCTATCGACTAATCGATATGACACGTGAATACGGATTTAGGACTGTTTTTCAATAGGGCTGCTTCTAAACGTCAACGACATTTTGACTGTTTCAAAATACGTGATTAAAATGATTATTCATGTATTCCACAATTTTCTACCTCATTTCTAAGCAAAACTAGTCCCAATAGCCCCAAGAAAACTTGAAAAAGAAACCATAATGACCAAGAAGTACCTCCAGGGAAGTATTCTTGCTTTTCAAATGGATATTTATAGGAAATTCAATTCAATATTGAAATTCTTAGCCATTCATCTTTCACGGCAACGCTTCACGATACGTCATTTGAAAAATGTATTGAATTTTTCCAGTACATTTGTACTATTATGAGTCCGATGAATATTTAGGGTTCCTTACTGTAAAACAGGGCCCTATTAATGACTTCGCTGTCTGTCTGTCACCAGGCTGTAATCTCATGAGCCGTGACAGTTAGGGTGGGTTGCACCATCTTACTTTAACTTTGACAAACGTCAAAAATCTGTCAAACTCCATACAAAATACACCGGTTAACGTTATAGTTACGGTCGAAGTTAGGTGGTGCAACTCAGACTAAG
The DNA here is from genome assembly GCF_004193835.3 of Ostrinia furnacalis. Taxonomy (NCBI): domain Eukaryota; kingdom Metazoa; phylum Arthropoda; class Insecta; order Lepidoptera; family Crambidae; genus Ostrinia; species Ostrinia furnacalis. The sequence goes on along the minus strand of NW_021137832.1, from coordinate 44,744 downwards.
GCTGTAGTAACTTTAAACGTAACTATAACGATGACTATTGTTTTTTGTATGGAATTTGATAGATATTTGACGTTTGTTAAAGTCATAGTAAGATGGTGCAACCCAGCTTTAGACAGTTGAAATTTTCACGGATGATTGACCTATTTCTGTTGCCGTTTTATCGTCAAATACTAAAAACAGCAGACTAAAATAAGTTTTTAAATGGGGCTCCCATACAGCAACCGTGTTTTTTTGATCGCAAACCTTAATTTCAGGAAAAAATATTTACATTACCTAAAAATGTACGGAACCCTCGGTGCACGAGTCCGACTCGCACTTGGCCAGTTTTTCCACTACATTTGTAGTATTATGAGACCGATGAATATTGTAATAGAGGTACCTATTGGTTGGGGAAATGCAAATATATACGTTTTCCTTTTGTGAGGAAACGCGATTGCAATGAATAGAAATATAATATGAAACTTAATTCTGAAATGTATTAGGTATCTACTTTGAAGCCGTTCGTATTTTTAAATGCTAGGTTAAATAGGTTTTTTTTAATTAATTAAAAACAATAAAGACATTACTTATTTATTTATTTTATTTTAAAATATTGAGATCAATGAGTAAGCGCAAGTTGCACTTTGAAGCAATTTCTGTAGCCAGTTGGTAATAGAAAGTTCTGTCCTCGCCTGTAATATTTTCATGCTTAAAATGCTGGATCGATTTTGAATACTTTTGGTATAGACAAAGATGGATACTTAGAAAAGGATAATTATATTCTAGTCTATCGTAATAGGTAGGTAATGAAGGTTTGTAACGTCAAAGTTTAATTTTTCTTCCAAACTTGTTTTTGTCAAAACCCCATACTGTACAGTCAGCGTCGAATGGTTCGTGACACCCAAAGTAGCCAAAAATTTCGCAACACGTCTTTGTTACAACCGAAACAAGGTTGTGTTGTCAATTTTTTGGTTACTCTGGGTGTCACGAACTACTTATTTGACGCTGACTGTACTTACAGAGTTGCATTATTTATTTATTTATTTACAAATCAAACTCCTATCAACTATCTTTGAGCACTCCACAACACCCTGTATATCAAACGACAACTCGCTTGTTCCCGACAAAGCCAAAACTTGTTCCCTCAGGAATTACCTCATTTACATTTGTAATCCTTCGTTTTTAATCTATTTGGACTCGTTCTGCATAATTAAGAGGTGTAATTAATGTACCAATTAAGACAGGACCGGTTAAACAACTTGTGGTTTGTTTGAATTTGCATATTAATGCCGTATTCTTGAGTCCTCAAACAAAATTTGGGAAGACGTGAAGAGATGTAATTTGAGTGATAATGTTTTTGGATTGTCGTCGTTTCAGCCAAATGACGTCCACTGCTGGGCAAAGGCCTCCCCCAAGCTTTCTATAATGAACGGTCCTGCGCTAGTTGTAGGTAAGTAGTAAGTAATTAGGTAGGTAATTAATTAATTTTACACTTCACGCTTAGATTTCTTAAAAACAATATCTATGGAGAATAAGCTGGCTAGGATAGAGAGAGATTAGAAAATAGTAAACTCTTACATTGTAATAAGTAAGTATGTCAAAGTCAAAGTATTTATTTGCAAAGAATAGGTAGGTACAATAGTTTAGGGCTGGGTTGCACCATTATTCTTACTTTAACTTTGACAAACGTCAAAAATCTGTCAAACTCCATACAAAAAGCACCGGTTATCGTTATAGTTACGGTAAAAAAAGATGGCGCAACCCAGCCTAGGTGTTTTTAACAAGACCTCACTTTTAGCTTTTTAGAAATTACAATTTTATACATTATTTATGTATAAATATATTTTGTGTGTAACTAAACCAAAAATCTTACTTTCTTGCAAGGAAGAAAAGTTTTCCTGAACAAAACGCTTATTCACCATTTTGAAACCTGAATTCGGCATTCAGCAAGCCTAATGCATCTTTCAAAGCGGGGATGATGATTCAGGGTTGCCAACTTCGAGATTTTTAGAGTAAAGCTCTTATTTTACAACAAAAAACATGAAAAATAACTTTTATATCTTTAAGAATTTCAGTAATAAATGGACCAGTCATTGCTTGGGTGTAGACCTGATCTGTAGATCATACCTAATTTTAGACGATATATTTTGTCGTTTCAACTAAAATGTACTGGGAAAAAGCCTCAAGGATTTCCACAATGACCGGTCCTGCGCTGTCCGCATCCAGGTGTTTCCCGCGACCTTAAAACTTGATCCACAGTCTGCCTTTCTTATGCAATCTTACAAATACCTGGACCAACCACACGAGCAATTGATACGAACTATTTGAATATCGTTATAACGGCACCTCGAGTACACTGGCATTTTATTTACTCGTATTTAGTGCTAATTATGTTCTATTTTGCAATTAGTCTTTTAAAAACCGTACTTTCACAGAACTTGGCTTTTATTTCCCAAACACATTTGGCATCCCTGAAATTGTTATAAAATACCGTTATCTCATGAGAAGTGTTTGGGCTCATTCCCAAAATGGCCGCATTTATTTTGATGCTGGGGTTTTAGCGGTGGAGGATGGAACTTATGTTTTTTTTATAGATGTTAGACTGTCAGAGATTTTCCGGGATTTTGTGTGTGAAGTGATGAGAATGACCCGGATTTTAAAAGCAATAAAAAGATAAATCTAAAAAACAATCAAAACATCAATCAAATGAGTTTTGTGGTTTGGATATTGATTTCATATGAAAATACCCACGTTTGGCATCATTAGGTAAAAAAGCAAGTTTGAATTTTATTAATTCAGCCTTAGTCTATGTGTAAGACACTTTATTACGTCAAAGAGTCACTTAACTTGAGCGTTACTCGTTTTATTGGGAGATATTTTGTCTTTATAGTCATTACTAGTCAGTCATAAATTTTTATAGCATTCTATTGGTAAAGTTGGGTATTAATATAATACAGAGTCCCGAAACATGGCTATCATCTTGGTAGATGTTTTGTTCAGTATATCTGAAGCTTTATCATTTATCTACCCACGTATATCTCAGATTCACATAAGAGGCTTCCCAAAGCTCTCAAGCCAAAAACACAATGAGATCCTTTAGATAAATAACCTCAAACCAAAGGACCTATTAACATTGACGAGAAATACCTTAATTTTTTACCTATTTACCGTACCGCGGAACAAAAAGTCCGGGACAAAAGGTATTGTGTTCTAATCACGGTGCGGGATTGTCCCGGTTCTAATTATTCAAGTTAATTGAAGTTTTGTTTGTGCCGCGACTGCGAAGTTCCAGTTTTAGACAGCACACGAAGAACAGCCAGCACATTTTGTAACACTTGTGACGCGCCCCAGGACGCATCGACAACCCTAGCACCGAGCGCGGAGATTTTGACAACCCTACGGCTGCGCGGCCGCACGCCGCACGGACCGAGCTAATATAAGAGACGGCGGCGACCGCGGGCGCCTAGCACGCACGGTACGGACGTGCGNATTATGACTGTACAATGTTTTTGTACGACGCATAGTCTCCGAGACATGCACGCGGGCAACCGTAGCACAGGGGCCATGCTGCGCGGGCCCCCTGTGCTACGGTTGCCGCATGCCCCACAACCCAGACCGTGGGGGGCCCGCGCAGGCTGGGGCCCGGCTGGCAAATGCCACCCCGACTGTATGGCCAGTCCGACGCTGTATGTTTGCAAGGTACTCTTTCACGCAAATTACTGAACGGATTTTGATGAAACATTACAGTAATAATGTTTGTATCAGATTAACATTATAGGCTATAATTTATGGCGATCTTTGACAAACTGAATTGAACTGAACAGCCACGGCAAAAGTTAGTAAGTTTATAATTATGTCTATTCTTGCCAGCTTAAAAGGATTTTGAGTACATTTGTAACTATTTATATCTGTGCCTTCGCTCGAAAACCAATTTTAAACCTAGTTCATCTAAGTCGATTCAGTAATTAAAACTAAACCTTCAGTTCACACATTAGGTAGTTCTAACTTCAAAGTCGCTATTTCCTACCAAGAACCAACTCACCCTGTTCTAAGAACCCATCTTCTTCAACGATCACTTAAAAGTTCGTATTCATAACACACACCCGATATTTGTTAGTACCTAATCTCAAAGATATTCTCAAGACAAACACAGGAGTTGACAACTCAAATTTGCCCGTATACTCTTTGCTGACGAACTTTGGACGAGATTGTGAATATGCTGTACTGTGTTAAGCGTTTACTGTTATAAGATTGTATGTGTTAAATTATTTTAGGTTGGTGGATTTGAATTGCACCAATAGCACAATTATTTTAAAAAGTATTTACTGAAAAATATTACAATCGAATAAAATATGATACTAGGTAAGCTACATGTTGATTACATTCCCTCTAATATGGTCGAGTGAAGCGATGGCTGGTTCACTCGTCATGTCTGTGAACAGGCGCTGCTTTCGGGGACTGGTCAATCCAAGTTATTCAAATTTATGTATGCGAGTCATTTCTACTAGTACCTTAATATGTTAGTCTAGATATTAGCACGTCACTACCTTGTTTAATATACCACGCAATCTTGTATACCTACCCATTCTTATGAAACACCATACAAGAATGCATGGTAAATTCAGTGAACTGCTCCTGAATCGAATGTACCTACTACTACTATTTCTATTTATTTATATTAACCGGCAGACAGTGGTGACTGAGTTTGTTGCGGCGCTTCTTCTCAGCACTTGCCAAAATGTTGGTCTCGAAGCGCTGGTAGGGTAAAAAGATTATGAGACATGTAGAGGCTCCTTAAGAGCATATTTTATGACGATTTGTAAGAACTATTTATTAGTCTAAACAAATAAAGAAATTTTGACTTTGACTTTGACTATAAAAATATTTATTAATACCAATGTTTTACAGTAGATACGTACTCAGACAAATAAGTATATCTTAAGTTATAGGTTTTTAAAATGCTATCGGTATAAAATTATCATGTACTGTATTTGTTTAAAAGTTAATAATAAAATTTTTTTTTTATTATTAACCTTTGAACAAAAACAAAGATCGCATTAAAATAAAAAACTCAAAACTCATTTTCTTATTACCTGACTGCGCTGTCATTGGTTTTAAAATATTGTAATGCATGAAACCAATTAAGACTGAATCGAGTTTTAACTTTGTTCTGAAAGAAACAGATCTTACGCCCGTATTCACCAACATTACTATGATCTGATATGATCTGGACGCGTGGACGCACAGGATGACACACGAACAAACCATAACAGAGCTCTATTTAACGCTGTGCGTTCGATTTGCTGCAGCAAGCATCGTTTGTGAATACGGGCGTTAAGTATTCATGTAATATATGTATAAGTATTCCACAATTTTCATACCTCATTTCTAAGCAAAACTAGTCCCAATATCCCCAAGAAAACTTGGAAAAGAAACCATAATGACCGATAAGTACCTCCAGGGAAGTATTCTTGCTTTTCAAATGGATATTTATAGGAAATTCAATTCAATATTGAAATTCTTAGCCATTCATCTTTCACGGCAACGCTTCACGATACGTCATTTGAAAAATGTATTGAATTTTTCCAGTACATTTGTACTATTATGAGGCCGATGAATATTAGGGGTTCCTTACTGTAAAACAGGGCCCTGTTAATGACTTCGCTGTCTGTCTGTCACCAGGCTGTAATCTCATGAACCGTGACAGTTAGTCTGAGTTGCACCAACTATAAACGTAACTATAGCAATGACTATTGTTTTTGTATGGAATTTGATAGATTTTTGACGTTTGTTAAAGGTGCAAGACAGTTGAAATTTTCACGGATGATTGACCTATATCTGTGTGCCTACCATGAGTTTACGTTAGGTGTGCTCGCTAGCGACTGCGTAAACAAAAGACATTAATTGTATGACATATTGTGCAGTGCCCCTAGCGGCTACTTTCAAGAAACAAAATCTTCATAGAGATTTTTGACGTACTCGCTAGCGAGCACACCTAACGTAAACTCATGGTAGGTACACTGTTGCCGTTTTTTCATTAAATACTAAAAACAGCAGAATAAAATAAGTATTTAAATGGGGCTCCCATACAGCAACCGTGATTTTTTTGATCGCAAACCTTAATTTCAGGAAAAAATATTTACATTAGGTACCTACCTAAAAAAAATTGTACGGAACCCTCGGTATGCGAATCCGACTCCCACTTGGCCAGTTTTTCCACTACATTTGTAGTATTATGAGACCGATGAATATTGTAATAGAGGTACCTATTGGTTGGGGAAATGCAAATATACAACGTTTTCCTTTTGTGAGGAAACGCGATTGCGATGAATAGAAATATATGAAACTTAATTCTGAAATGTATTAAGTATTTTGAAGTCGTTCGCATCTTTAAGTTCGAGATTAAATAGATAAAATATTGAGATCAATGCGTAAGCGTAAGCTGCACTTTGAAGTAGTTTCTGTAGCCAGCTGGTAATAGAAAGTTCTGTCCTCGCTTGTAATATTTTCATGCTTAAAAAGCTGGACCGATTTTGACTACTTTTGGTATAGGCAAAGATGGATGCTTAGAAATTAGGTTATTTATCCTAGTCTATCGTAATAGATAGGCAATGAAGGTTTGTAATGTCAAACTTTAATTTGTCTTCCAAACTTGTTTTTCTCGAAACCCCATAGTGTACAGTCAGCGTCAAATGGTTCGTGACACCCAAAGTAGCCAAAAAGTTCGCAACACGTCTTTGTTACAACCGAAACAAGGTTGTGTTGTCAACTTTTTGGCCACTTTGGGTGTCACGAACCATTGGCGCTGACTGTACCTACAGAGTTGCATTATTTATTTACAAATCAAACTCCTGTCAACCATCTTTGATCACTCCACAACACCCTGTATATCAAACGACAACTCGCTTGTTCCCGACAAAGCCAAAACTTGTTCCCTCAGGAATTACCTCATTTACATTTGTAATCCTTCGTTTTTAATCTATTTGGACTCGTTCTGCATAATTAAGAGGTGTAATTAATGTACCAATTAAGACAGGACCGGTTAAACAACTTCTGGTTTGTTTGAATTTGCATATTAATGCCGTATTCTTGAGTCCTCAAACAAAATTTGGGAAGACGTGAAGAGATGTAATTTGAGTGATAATGTTTTTGGATTGTCGTCGTTTCAGCCAAATGACGTCCACTGCTGGGCAAAGGCCTCCCCCAAGCTTTCTATAATGAACGGTCCTGCGCTAGTTGTATGTAAGTAGTAAGTAATTAGGTAGGTAATTAATTAATTTTACACTTCACGCTTGGCTTTTTTTAACAACAATATCTATGGAGAATAAGCTGGCTAGGATAGAGAGAGATTAGAAAATAGTAAACTCTTACATTGTAATAAGTAAGTATGTCAAAGTCAAAGTATTTATTTGCAAAGAATAGGTAGGTACAATAGTTTAGGGCTGGGTTGCACCATTATTCTTACTTTAACTTTGACAAACGTCAAAAATCTGTCAAACTCCATACAAAAAGCACCGGTTATCGTTATAGAAAGATGGCGCAACCCAGCCTAGGTGTTTTTAACAAGACCTCACTTTTAGCTTTTTAGAAATTACAATTTTATACATTATTTATGTATAAATATATTTTGTGTGTAGGTAGATTGAGACAACATTAGGCTAAAGTATAGGATACACAATGAAAACAGACATTTGGTATGTAACTAAACCAAAAATCTTACTTTCTTGCAAGGAAGAAAAGTTTTCCTGAACAAAACGCTTATTCACCATTTTGAAACCTGAATTCGGCATTCAGCAAGCCTAATGCATCTTTCAAAGCGGGGATGATGATTCAGGGTTGCCAACTTCGAGATTTTTAGAGTAAAGCTCTTATTTTACAACAAAAAACATGAAGAATAACTTTTATATCTTTAAGAATTTCAGTAATAAATGGACCAGTCACTGCTTGGGTGTAGACCTGATCTGTAGATCATACCTAATTTTAGACGATACTAGCGGCCGCCCGCGACTTCGTACGCGTGGATCCCGTTTTACCCCCTTTTCCCGAATTTTCTTTGCTATAAACCTCACGGAGCCCGAGATCTTTCCAACGAATGCAAAACCGTGGAAATCGGTTCGCGCGTTCTGGAGTTATAGCGTCAGGGAGGAAAACCCGACTTATTTTTATATAGTAGATTTGTCGTTTCAACTAAAATGTACTGGGAAAAAGCCTCAAGGATTTCCACAATGACCGGTCCTGCGCTGTCCGCATCCAGGTGTTTCCCGCGACCTTAAAATTTGATCCACAGTCTGCCTTTCTTATGCAATCTTACAATACCTGGACCAACATACGAGCAATTGATACGAACTATTTGAATATCGTTATAACGGCACCTCGAGTACACTGGCATTTTATTTACTCGTATTTATAGTGCTAATTATGTTCTATTTTTCAATATTAGTCTTTTAAAAACCGTACTTTCACAGAACTTGGCTTTTATTTCCCAAACACATTTGGCATCCTTGAAATTGTTATAAAATGCCGTTATCTCATGAGAAGTGTTTGGGCTCATTCCCAAAATGGCCGCATTTATTTTGATGCTGGGGTTTTAGCGGTGGAGGATGGAACTTATGTTTTTTTATGAAATAGACGTTAGACTGCCAGAGATTTTCCGGGATTTTGTGTGTGAAGTGATGAGAATGACCCGGATTTTAAAAGCAATAAAGAGATAAATCTAAAAAACAATCAAAACATCAATCAAATGAGTTTTGTAGTCTATGTGTAAGACACTTTATGACGTCAAAGAGTCACATAACTTGAACGTTGCTCGTTTTCTTGGGAGATATTTTGTCTTTATAGTCATTAATAGTCAGTCATAAATTTTTATAGCATTATATTGGTACAGTTGGGTATTAAAATAATACAAGAGTCCCGAAACATGGCCATCATCTTAGTAGACTAAAATGGTAAGGCTAAGTTGCACCACCTTTATTTAAAGGTAACTATGACGATAACCGGTGCTTTTTGTATGGAGTTTGGCAGCATCTTGCAGCATCGCAGCCGAAACGTCAAGCCGTGAGTACATAATGTAACTCATTAATAAACGTCGCGTTAAGACCCGTGTCTTACTATTTTAAATGAAATGGAACACGAAAGTTTAAAATCTTGGTAGATGTTTTGTCCTTCAGTATATCTGAAGTTTTACTATTAATCTACCCACGTATATCTCAGAATCACGTAAGAGGCTTCCCAAAGCTCTCAAGCCAAAAACACAATGAGATCCTTTAGATAATAACCTCAAACCAAAGGACCTATTTATGTACATTGACGAGAAATACCTTAATTTTTTACCTATTTACCGTACCGCGGAACAAAAAGTCCGGGACAAAAGGTAATTGTGCTCTAATCACGGTGCGGGATTGTCCCGGTTCTAATTATTCAAGTTAATTGAAGTTTTGTTTGTGCCGCGACTGCGAAGTTCCAGTTTTAGACAGCACAAGAAGAACAGCCAACACATTTTGTAACACTAATGCCCGTTTTCACCATCAATCCCTAATTTTTAAGTGACCTCTATGGTAATAAATAACAGGAATTTTGTTTACATAGGGGTCACTTAAAATTAGAGATTGATGGTGAAAACGGGCATAATAAGCCTTGTAACACTAAGCCTGGCTTGCACGGTACTTTAACTTTCAAAAACGTCAAGTCTGTCAAACTCCATACGTACACACCGGTCATGGTTATAATCCCGATTAAATTCAAATTCAAANCGGGGTGTCAGGCTGAGCTAGCTAAGACGCCCCGTTGCACACTAATGCCCGTTTTCACAAAAAATTTTAAGTGACCCCTATGTAAACAAAATTTCTGCTATTTGTTACCATGGGAGTCACTTAAAAAATAAGGATTGATGGTGAAAACGGGCCTGGGTTGCACGGTAGGTACTTTAACCACACTTTAACTTTAACAAACGTCAAAAGTCTGTCAAACTCCATACGCAAACACCGGTCATGGTTATAGTCCCGATTAAATTAAGTTGGGGTAGTATAAGATCCCGCTATACAACGACCTTCACCGAGATGCTTATTTGATGAAACATATTTTATATTCAATTTAACATGTCAATAATTATATTGCTTAAGGGTTGCCTAATAAATTTCAGTCCAGGATATGATTAATTAATAATTAAAAATAGATGTTTTTAGGGTTCCGTAGCCAAAATGGCAAAAACGGAACCCTTATAGTTTCGTCATGTCCGTCTGTCCGTCTGTCCGTCTGTCCGTCTGTCCGTCTGTCCGTCTGTCCGTCTGTCCGTCTGTCACAGCCNCTATTTCTATTTATTTATATTAACCGGCAGACAGTGGTGACTGAGTTTGTTGCGGCGCTTCTTCTCAGCACTTGCCAAATGTTGGTCTCGAAGCGCTGGTAGGGTAAAAAGATTATGAGACATGTAGAGGCTCCTTAAGAGCAAAATGACGATTTGTAAGAACTATTTATTAGTCTAAACAAATAAAGAAATTTTGACTTTGACTTTGACTTTGACCTAAAAAGCGCCTTTATGTTACATAAGATACACCACGAATTCGTATACTTAAGACTAGGTGCAGGTCACCGATTTTTAGTTGGCCCCGATTTTACATTGTATGAACAATCGGCCAAATCGAATCGGTGTAATGTGCGCACTTCCATACATACTGATCAACTGCCCGACTAAACTATCGGCCGACGAAAAATCGATGGTCTGCGCCTAGGCTTATAATGAGCATACTTACAGCAGTTGACAGACTTGACAGGTCGTCAACCATTCCTATTTTTCCTCCCCATTGCCTTTAGGTACCATGTAGTGTACCTGGGCCATTCTTATTCTTACGCATTTTTGTGTGAGATGTAAGAATAGCATAATAATATGTTTTTAAAGAAAATCAGTGCACTGTATATTAATTTACTTAGTAAAATACCTCTATTAACTAGGCCCAATATCATTTTTATCATAAAAAAGTTACAAGTCCAAAATGTCACGGACCGTGTAGTGTGAGATTCCCGGATTTGGACATACAATATTTTTTTCTGAAGAGATGTTATGTTATTTTGATAAATATTACAGTAATTATGCAAGATTAATACATGTTATATAAGACTGTTAAAAATTTATATCAATAATAATTACCATTTTTGATTTTGAACATCAAACATTGCGTGAGCAGTTTTTGTGTCACAACCACGTGAGCCACTTTAAATATGCGTAACTCGGTAAAAAACTATCTTTGATATTGACATCCCTTGCTAAGTTTTTTTAGAACAGTAACATCGTTATCTTATTAGATTTGCAAATGGCTGAACGTAGTGAGTGAGCCGCAAAAAAATATTTCCTATTTATTTGAAAAAAGGGACAACCATAACACGTCCATTCCGTGTACGGNAAAGTTAAAAAAAAAAATCTTTAATTTAAAAAAAAAACTGGCACAAATTTAAGAATGGCCCACTTACGGAACTATTCTCACCTCTCTTTCACACCGCTGCATCTCCTGAGTTTGAGTCTACGACTTTTGAATCTTATGACAGTAATTCTTAAATTCCAGCATCATTAATTTCACAAAATAAAATTAATAATTGTTGAGGTTGTACATAAAGCAAAAACGCACATAATGGCTTCACCGTCATCATCATTTCAGCCACAGGACGTCCACTGCTGAACATAGGCCTCCCCCAATGACTTCCACATCGCACGGTTGGTAGCGGCCTGCATCCAGCGCCTTCCTGCTACCTTTATCAGGTCGTCGGGCCACCTTGTGAGTGGACGTCTCACGCTGCGTTTTACATATTGCTTAGTTTCGTGGAATGGCTGTTCTGTCTGGCATTAGACATTTGTGGAAAAGTGCAAAGCGGATCTGCGTGATTGTTTAGCGGTACTTTTGGATGGAAATTACTTTTGAAAGTCCGGTTGAGAGGTTTCGCCAAATTTTGACGCGGAGCCGATGTGATATTATCACTTTATTTTTTATATTTTTCTTGAAAATAATATCCTGAAAGTAACGGAAGGACGGAAAAATCTGACTAACGCCCGTATTCACAAACGATGCTTGCTTAAGTGAAGCAACAAATCCAACGCACATCGTTGAATAGAGCTCTGTGATTGGTTCGTGTGTCACCCTGTGTCCACGGGTAATGTTTGTGAATACGGGGAATAAAACCTTGGGGGAGGCCTTTGTCCAGCTGTGGACGTCATTTGGTTGAGACGACAAGTCATGTAAGTAGGTAATAAAGATCTCAATTCGCATTGGAGTTTGACAGTATTTTTCTGTCACACTTGAAGACAATCCCACCTGAAAATATTTAAATAACCATTAAAAAATCTTCAGTTATTTGACAAAGGAAAACCTTAATTAAGAACCGTTTTGATTTCGCCGTTTCTGTGTATTTTTAGCGACATTACAATTTGTAATAAGGCTTTGCAGTCGTCAGTGTGAATCGAATGGGACTAATAATCTAATTAATACAATATTAATTTATTCAGTAATTTCAGCACTGAAACACACACTTAATATTACACACATTTATTAGCTACTAGTGGATGCCCGGTTAATCTTTTGTTCTTCTAAAATCTTAATGAAATTCTCTTCCTATGTACTTTTCAAAAGCCTACTTGCAAAAATACAATGATTTTTTTTCCAAGGATGTATTTATTTATAGAAAGACTCAATTAAAAAAAGACAAATAAAAAAGTTTTCATAAAAAAGGACCTACTTAGATACGGAGTTAGAGAATTGAGACTTGTACAATATAGTAGAGAGCCTTTTTTTTTGCTGAATTGACCCTATTACAACTACAAAAAATACTACTAGGTACGTTTAACTTGATGTACTGTGGACCACAAAATCATTGTTCCACCAATATTGTCTACTTTGACAAATAAATCATACGCACTATTGTTTTATTGAAATGAACACAGAAATGCATAATTCAGGGACGACCAGCTGTGTTGGCCGCCACAGAGTTGCGATTGACGACAAACAGGCTCGGAGAACAACAAAGCTGTAAGAGAAATCGATAGTTATGCATAATTCAGATGTTTGCATGGTTTGATTGTAAGCAGACGATAGAGTTGCGTTCCACGACAAACACTGGATCAACATGTGGGCAAGATTATAATAATAAGAAGAGGGGTAATAAAATAAAATAGTTGGAAATAATGTTAATAAAATAGTACAGAGACATTAAGTAAAAAAACTGTCAATATCAAGTGTCACTTTTGAAAAATAAAAGACAGTTGTTGTTCTGCAACAGACGTACTATTTTACTTAAGGTCTGGTCTCTAGCGCGTGTTTTTGCCCTACACATTCATCAAAACATGTTAACTTTCAACATTTTTGTAGGCAATTTTGTTGAATGTTGAGATGTTTTTGTTATTACAATTTCTTGTATCATATATTTCTTATTTTATCTTGTGATATCAAAAATATGTATATTTTTGAGCTTACTCTATCATTCANAAAAAAACATCTATTTTTAATTATTAATTAATCATATCCAGGACTGAAATTTATTAGGCAACCCTTAAGCAATATAATTATTGACATGTTAAATTGAATATAAAATATGTTTCATCAAATAAGCATCTCGGTGAAGGTCGTTGTATAGCGGGATCTTAGACTAGGGCAACTCAGCCTAAAAAGCGCCTTTATTACGTAAGCACGTCAAGCAAGCGTTCGTATACTTTATAATGAGTATGCAGCCTAGAAGAGAAATTTTGTAGACATGTCGTCAACCATTCCTATTTTTCCTCCACATTGCCTTTAGGTACCATGTAGTGTACATACGGAATTATTCTCACCTCTCTTTCGCACCGCTGCATCTCCTGAGGTTGAGTCTACGACTTTTGAATCTTATGAAAGTAATTCTTAAATTCCAGCATCACAAAAATAAAATTGACATATTGTTTAATTCCATGGAATGGCTGTTCTATCTGACAGTAGACATTTGTGGAAAAGTGCAAAGCGGATCTGCGTGATTGTTTAGCGGTACTTTTGGATGGAAATTACTTTTGAAAGTCCGGTTGAGAGGTTTCGCCAAATTTTGACGCGGAGCCGATGTGATATTATCACTTTATTTTTTATATTTTTCTTGAAAATAATATCCTGAAAGTAACGGAAGGACGGTTTTAACGAAAAAATCTGACTAACGCCCGTATTCACAAACGATGCTTGCTTAAGTGAAGCAACAAATCCAACGCACATCGTTGAATAGAGAGAGAGCTCTGTGATTAGTCATGTGTCACCCTGTGTGTCCACGCGTAAGGCTGGTTTTAGTGTCACGCGGACTGTCAGTGCGGATCGCTCCGCACAGCCGATTTGTATGAACTGCTAGGGAGCGGAGCGGTTCCTCCGGACCGCATTACTTTAAAACGCTCCCTAGAAGTTCATACAGATTGGCCGTGCGGAGCGGGTCCGCACCGGACGGTCCGCGTGACACTAAAACCAGCCTAATGTTTGTGAATACGGGGAAAAAACCTTGGGGGAGGCCTTTGTCTAGCAGTGGACGTCATTTGGCTGAGACGACAAGCTGTAGATTCTGGCTAAACAGGAGTTGCAGCGGTGGGAACGAGAGGTGGGAATAGTCTTGTAAGTAGGTAATAAAGATCTCAATTCGCATTGGAATTTGATAGTATTTTTCTCTCCCACTTGAAGACAATCCCATCTGATATTTAAATAACCATTAAAGGATCTTCAGTTATTTGACAAAGGGAAACCTTAATTAAGAACCGTTTTGATTTCGCCGTTTTAGTGTATTTTTAGAGACATTACAATTTGTAATAAGAGACTTTGCAGTCGTCAGTGTGAATCGAATGAGGCATTTGGGACTAATTTTATTAATTTACTAGCTGTGCCCGCGACTTCGTACGCGTGAAAACCCGTTTCGCAACATTTTTAATTATTGCTCTGCTCCTATTGATTGTAGCGTGATGTTGTATAGCCTATAGCCTTCTTCGATAAATAGGCTATCTAACACTGAAAGTATTTTTCAAATCGGACCAGTAGTTCCGGAGATACAACAAACACAAACTCTTCAGCTTTATACCTAATATTAGCATAGATTCATAAATTAGCTTTATACCTAATATTAGCTTGGTTGCACCATCTTATTTTAACCGTCAAACTCCATTCCTAAAAATACAGATTATGGTTATAGTTACGATTAAAGACTAGCCTAAAAATTACATTTATTGGCTACCAGTGTATGGAATTCTTTCGTTTTTCAAATAAAATACATAACCTATGTAAAAGTGATTTTTAAAAGCCTACTTGCTCCAAGGAAGAATTTTAAAAAAATC
Source organism: Ostrinia furnacalis (assembly GCF_004193835.3). Lineage (NCBI taxonomy): Eukaryota > Metazoa > Arthropoda > Insecta > Lepidoptera > Crambidae > Ostrinia > Ostrinia furnacalis. Next base: position 29,461 of record NW_021137832.1, on the reverse strand, counting down.
ATTTAAAAAATAGACAAATAAAAAAGTACCTGAAAATGGAGGTACAGAATTAAAACTTGTACAGTATTAGTAGAGAGCCTTTTTGTTGGAAAATCGACCCTATTACGACTACAAAAATACTACTATATTTACCTTGACATAACTCAAAATCATTGTTCCATCAATATTGTCTACTTTGACAAATAAATCATACGCACTATTGTTTTATTGAAATGAACACAGAAATGCATAATTCAGGGACGACCAGCTGTGTTGGCCGCCACAGAGTTGCGATTGACGACAAACAGGCTCGGAGAACAACAAAGCTGTAAGAGAAATCGATAGTGATGCATTATTCAGATGTTTGCATGGTTTGATTGTAAGTAGACGATAGAGTTGCGTTCCACGACAAACACTGGATCAACATGTGGGCAAGATTATAATAATAAGAAGAGGGGTAATAAAATAAAACAGTTGGAAATAATGATATTAATATCAAAATAGTATAAAGAATGTGAACTAGCTGTCAATGTCAAGTGTCATTTTGAAAAACAAAAGACAGTTGTTGTCCTGTAACTGACGTACTTACTATTTTACTTAATGTCTGGTCTCTAGCACGAGTTTACTCTACTTACACAATCAACAAAACATGTCAACATTCAACAATTTGTAGTCAATTTTGTTGAATGTTGAGATGTTTTTGCTATCACAATTTCTTGCTCTATCAAATATATTTCTTACTATCTTGTTATATCAAAAATATTTCTATTTTGACCTATTATTAATTTCTTAAAATTGCGTTACATAATAATCTTATTTATTATATCTTTCCAAAAAAAGAACAAAGTTTGCCATCACCGTGATATACAAATCGCATCTCTATGGACGCTTTGATCAAATCACATTATAATAAACATAATACATAGCCAGCACGTCTGTCTGTAGACAAAGCAAACAGAATCAGAATATACTATTAGTGCGGTAAATTGTTAATGAAATGATAATACATAACTCTATTGTGAATATATCCTTTGTGGGGAAATAATGTATATTTTGATAGAACTTAACGTTGCACATTTGCAACGAGGTATTTTTATCACAACGGAGAAGTTCTTGGCCTGCGTCTCACCTCTGGGTAAAGATGATCAGGCCGAGGTGGAGAGAGCTTCACCCGGAATCCTCAACCACAGAGGAACTGGCTGTTTACTTACAACTGCCAAAAAACAAAAATGCAGACAGACAGATGGTAGCTATCCAGACAGACTTAGAACAAGCTCTATCAAACCCAGCAGAACATTTTTCTCCCAATGGGAATCGAACCCGGTACTTCTGGTTCTGGGTCTGAGTGAGGTAAGTAACCACTAGACCACAGAGATGGTTAAAATATGCATTATGCATATCAAAGTTTGCAGGAAGGCGCTGGATGCAATCCACTACCAACCGGCCAGTCCGGAAATCATTGGGGGAGGCAGGGGGAGGCCTATGTTCAGCAGTGGACGTCCTGTGACCGAAATGATGATGATGACAATCCTACATGTTTCTTAAAATAATACGCCATATTTACACTTCGCGTTTAACAAAACTTAATCCAAATTAACCATCAACAGAAACATTTATCTCGTCTCCACACATCCAAGACCAAAAACAAACAAGCCTAAAATCCAGCGAACTAGTTCACAAATATTAGAACAGCATTTAAACCTGTGTGCAAACAAATATCAAAATTCGGGATACACTGCGCGTAAGCTCTCGAAGAAACCCCCGTTATTATTTGCAAAGCATCAAAGGATTTTCGTCGCTACGTTCTCGTGCCACAGTAAATTTTTGCTGGTAAGATAAGTCCTTGCGAAATTTATTTGAAGAAGTTTAACCTAAAGTAAGTCTATAGGATAAAGGAGATCAATCCTTTACTGTACAAACGATTACACATCATGTTTAATACTGTGGTACTTATGAAATTGAAATACGTGCTAAGCATTTGGCAACAAAAATGTGTGGTTATTTTATGGTCCTTGTGTTCTCTATCAATAGTATAGCTTATGAATTTTTCAGCTACAGAATTCATTCAATTGTATTTTAGACACTGAAGGATTAAGTTATCCAGATTGATTATAATTTTCATATTATCCAATCCAATCGTCAATATAGTATCATTAGTCAAATATTATCAATTATTAAAAAAAACTTATTGACTAATAATATTATTATTTGCTCACCGACTCAACTTCATGGTCAAGTTTATATTGATTTTAATATAGTGGGTAGACTATGCCCGCCTGGCAGTATAAGCCTCATTTGACAACTACTAGCTACCTCAACGGCTGATGGGTATAAAAACAATTTTAATACGTATTTCCAGCCGGGAAAAACGTTAAGGCTGGTTTTAGTGTCACGCGGACCGTCCGGTGCGCTCCGCACGGCCAATCTGTATGAACTTCTAGAGAGCGTTTTAGAGTAATGCGGTCCGGAGGAACCGCTCGCTCCCTAGCAGTTCATACAGATCGGCTGTGCGTAGCGTTCCGCACTGACAGTATATAGGCTGGTTTTAGTGTCACGAGGGACACTAAAACCAGCCTAAAACACTGCATCTCGAGTAACAAAGACAGAAAAATGACGTATCTTACTGGCAAATACATTTGGCTGTGGCGCAATAACAAAATGTTCAACACAAACCGCGACATGCTCAAGTTTTAAAGGGGAACAGTAATCCTTGTTATATTAACGGCGACGTCTACGTGTGGGAATAAAAGTAAAACTTTTATGAAATATAGAGATCCGGATTCGTGTGGTGTTGCCGCTTCATGGTTTTTAATGTAGCCTCGCTTTGAAAGATGGTTATTCCTTTTCCCGTTTTATTTTCAGAAACAGTCCAATTGTACATACTCGTACGTACACTACAAAAGAGATTTATTTATAAAAATACTAGCGATGCGCCCCTGCTTCGCACATGTTCAAGTTTCATACTTAAAAACCTTCCTATTCAATCTCTCTATCTATTAAAAAAAACTACATCAAAATCCGTTGCGTAGTTTTAAAGATTTAAGCTGTGGGGACAGACAGACAGGAAAGCGACTTTGTTTTATAATATGTAAAAGCGTAGCGTAGTGATGTGTATAATATGTATAAAAATGTCTTCATTTAGCTCATCATCATCTCTCTGCAGGAGCACATCCTCTGATTTTTGTTTATTAAAATAGTAATTTAGCTTGAGAGTCTTCGTTAGATTCGTCTTAATTGTGAGATTGAGACTTTTTAAAGACTGAGAAAGTTTGGAAATTAGTTACGCCCATATTCACAAACATTGCGCATGATTGAACGCACAGGGTCACACACGAACCAATCATAGAACTCCATTCAACACTGAGCGTTCGATTTGCTGCTTCACATAAGCAAGCATCGTGTGAATACGGGCGTAAGTTAACAACTTTTCTGTTTACGCGACGTCGGGATATTTGTTAATTTTTTCGTGTTTAACAATCATCCGTCTCTGTTTATACAACTACCTTCTTACTTAAATGTTAGATATGAATTGTTACGGTTGTTATCATTATAACAATACATCCGTCACCAATTCAGCTTCATCAAGCCTTGTTCAATCTAAACATGATCTCCTTAGTAATTAATTAACAACGCGAATTAATCAAACGGGGAACCCTTACTAAATGGCTTTCTGCTTAATATTCTTCATGAGAATATTTCAAATTGTATGAATATTTTAAAGGGATTTATATTTTTGTATGTTTACGACGAATATCTAAAAAAACACTGGAACTTTTTTTTTAAATCATAATATCATTCAAAAAGTCGTTGTACAGTCAGCGTCAAATAATTCGGGAAATCCAAAGTAGCCAAAAAGTTCGCAAAATGTCTTTTTTACGATTGGAATAATATGGTTATGATAATAAATTTTTTGGCCAATTTGGGTGGCACGAAGTATTTGACGCTCACTGTACCTAACTACAAGAACTTTTGTATATAAAAAATAAACCGTGAATATTTTTTTCATCTACGCTCATGCCTCTATATTTTGACTAAGGTGTAGATTAAGGGCGTGTAGAATTTAAAGCTTACATGAAAGGCGAACTTGCCGTGTGACATTCTCTACCAGTTACCAGCTGCCAGAAACATTTTACATTAATATAGGTAATTATTATTTTCCTGAATTATGAGAAATCGTAGTAAAGTCTGTGCCGACATCCGAGTAATACATTTGTATCCGAAAACATTACAGATGACGAAGCTTGACGCAGCGCCGTAATTAGTGAACGCTGCAATGAATTCGTTAAAATCGGAATTAATTAGGTTGGTTTAAGAGAGGGGAGGATGCTCTCTCTCTCTCTCTCTCTCTCTCTCTCTCTCTCTCTCTCTCTCATTAGTTAATAATCTAATACACACCAGATTAAATACAAATGAGTAGGTCATCTTCATAGAAACGCACCGAGCGCGGTTTGTATGTGAGCGCGCCAATACGTATGCGGCGCGCACGCACACACTGACAAAATTTAGCGTGGATTAGCGGGGTGTTGCGCCGAATACAAATACAAACTGCGCTCGGTGCGTTTCTATGAAGATGACCTACTCATTTGTATTTACTCTGTACACAATTAGAGCGCTTTCACATTTAGGCGATTTAGCAGCGCGACAAACGCGCGACAGACGCGCTGCCGAAAATTGCATACTACTTATGTGACAGCGAGGATGCCTTCACATTAAGCAGGGTACTCATCTAGCCGTGTAGCATGTAATGTATCAGATACTGCATCAAGTGAGTATATAGGCACGAGCCCGCTGCGAGCTGCTCGCGCGTGGTTCGCAGGGAGATCGTAGCGACCCGCCAAGTGGCGGCTTCAGAAGCTCGCAGCCAGTAAGCGATGACCGTGGACGAGCCGTACTCACTTGAAGGTTGGTTACGTTACATGCTACGTTACGTGGTACATGGCAGCTGAGTACCCTGCCTTATAAAAACGCCGCTACCACGCTGCAGTCGTTCTACTAACGCCCTAATGTGAAAGCGCTTATAATAATAATAATAATAATACAGCACCGGGATCATACCCAAACACCTACTTAGTGCCCTCCGCAATCTAGATATTCAGGAAAATACTTACATGACAATGCAGAAAGCCGCTATCCTTAACACGTGTCGCATAGTTAGGAAGTTCTTGCAGGACGACAACTCCCAATACCCCAATCTAGCAAACGCGGCTCACTTGGCGTAGGCCCGTGAGTCAGTCGTCAGTACCGAAGAAATCATCTTCGAGGATTAATAAAACTCATAAAAAAAATAATAAAAATCATTTATTGTTTCCCACAACCAAAATTTAAAAGTTACAATTAAAATTAAAACTAGAGAGATAATAATCGGCTAAACACTTGGAAATTAACACGATACTGCTGAACATTACGGTTCTTTTTCCCGCCAAGAAGTCACTCTTTCTATAATCTGTGTAAGCAAGATTTATTTTTCTTTGGGTTATGGCCTCGAGCTACTTCGTGCGGTTTGCAGGTTTAGAACAAAGAGTTTTTATGTAATGTGAGCTTTATACGTAACAGGCAGATTAACAGTGAATGCGAATTTCTTTATTTTTTTCACTGTGGCTTTTGCGTACATTATATTAAGCCAGGCTAAATATTTTTTAGCTTAATTTTAAATAACGTATTACTAATAATTGTTATAAAATTGAAGATAACTCCCATTTTTCCTAAACTCTCACAACTTTTTGGTAAGAAAACTGGACCAAAATTGAAAAATTTTACTCGACTTGGCGGTTGCACTACCGTGCCCCCAAATATTTTAGTTTTTCCTTGATTCATACACCAAACACTACTTATATTCCAAATTTGAAGCTTCTAGGTCTGCTAGAAGTGCCTTAGAATTTTGATGATCGGTGAGTCAGTCAGTGAGTGACAAAATTAAGAAACTTTGACCCGTTATAATTCTTAAACTACTACTGGTTCAAATTGAATGAAATTTGAAATATACCGTGTCTTTACAATACCTGCATAGCTAATGAAAATTCAGCCTTCTAGTTTTATCCACAACGAAGTTAGAGGCGGTCGAAAATGGCCTGAATTGCTTCGAGAAAAGGATGGTACGGCCGTGCCGCTTTTTTGCTCGACTTGGTGGGGGCACTGCCGTGCCCCCAGATTTTGCTTTCATTTAATTAGAACAACGAAAATATTTTTTGTGTTGGATAGCCCATTTATCGAGGATGGCTTTAGGTTACACAACATCAATCCACAGCCAATAGAAACTGAGCAGTAAAGAAAAGTGTCGCAAATACTATTTTCACGCGTACGAAGTCGCGGGCACAGCTAGTTAACAATAAAACGGCTACACATGATGGCCAATAAACATAATATTTGTAACATTATTATGTATAGGTAATATTTATAGCACAGAATTAACACAGTTACTTCTCTTATTTAAACTGTAGTTAGTGAAACGGAAAGATATTCACGAATTTTCCAACATACCTTTTTTATCAAAACGAACTGTTTTGATATTATTTACTCGTTATTCAAATATGTTCTCGATACGTAAAAATATAAATAAATCCACATTTCATAGAAATTGCGAAAACATTCCGTAAACGGCATAATAAGCTGTGCCTTCAGTTCGGTTCCAGGAAAAGTTGATAGATTTTCAATTAATCATAGCTTTCTGAGTATCATGTTATATTTTCACAATTGAGGCCTGTAAATATAAGGGTCCATGGCAATCCAGTACGGCTAGCTCAAAAAACTTTCGAGTTCGAATCGTTTGCGTATTCGAATCGCCATCAAAAGGTTTAGTACGAAAACTATAACAGCGCCCTTGAAAACGTGTCGTAAAGAACTTGTACCTAGTATGAGAAATGGTTGCACGAAACTTATTTTGAGAATCAAAATTGTCATATTATCGTTTAATTCGAAGGTTGAGTATCGAATTTTGTCGAATACGCAAACGATTCGAAGACGAAAGTTGTTTATGCTAGAGGTATGGCTTTGCGGGATCCAGTAATGCAGGATCCTGCAAAACTGGAATGTCGTGTGAATGCACATAAACATAAATGTGTTTGAAATTCAAATTACAAATCCGAACGGATTGGTTTTTTTGCAAGACACTGCAAACGGAATGTTTGTATGACGTAATACCACCAAACGAGATACTTAAAAAAACAGTTCCTGCAAAAAACGGGATGTCTCCGTTCCCGAATTATGCTATGAAGAGGTAGGAAATGAAATCCTTTTTTCGAGACAAAGTTGCCCCCTAGAGCTAAAGTAACCTTCGAAGATGGTACAACCTAAATTGCTGGTTTTAGAAAAGGAGCTAGATGGCTCTAATCCTTTAAATTCATTACAAATAAAGGAGCATGAAGCTGTGTACCAGGAAAAATTAATCAACCTTTCAATTAGGATCCCGCAGGAAGGGTGATATCGTTAATCTTCTGAAACACACTGCAAAGAGAGGAGAGAGCGGACGCGGTAGCGGGAGCGGGAACTTCATCTTAATGGAGCATGTAGGAATACTGATAATCATGAAATACTGAAAAACATCACAAATCATAACAAAATATGTATAAACAAACATGCGTCCTATCTACTTTTTCCCATCCATGTCATAATTTACACCTCTACAACTTATGAAAACCAATGAAATTATTTGCATTATTTAACATTTTAATGTAAAATACAGACTCTTTTTTAATTTTGTTGCTTAATCGCGTCTACTGCTTTGACCGTCTTAGGCCCGATTCGACCGAACTTTTTCCAAGAATAACTCCTGGTATAGCTGGCACATTGACAGTTTCAGTATGGGAAATATGTCAAAATATCGAATAACTGACTATTTATTCTGAGATTAGTATTTACTCTTGTTTGGTTGAATCCACCCTTAACTAAGTATTTAGCTTGATTTGCTGTGCAATAGAAATGTGCACGTGAATGGATAAATTGAATCAACGTTAGATCCATCTAGCCAAGCCCTTCTAAGAATAATAAAAGGTTTAGATTACAATGCAATAATAATTATGATAAGTTTCGTTATTTTAGCAAATACTGCTATGACTCATTTCAAGTCCTATTTTATTAACTGAGGACTTAGTATGAGTTTATATCAAACTTTCTCACTAGTGAGCGCGTTAAAAAAAATGAAGATTTTAGTTCTTGAAAGTTTCCGCTAGAGGCGCTGTACAATCCATCATACATTCAATGTCACTTTTTTTTTAATGGCAACCAAACCTCTCTGGGAGGTTTATTTCTGCCAATGTCGAGTGAAAATTGACATAGGTAGTTAACAATAGAACAGGTGTTTCAGTTCTGTTGATTTTTCATGGATTCCGTGGAGTTAAGTATGCCCGTAAGCAGGTTTCAAGACGCCACCGGGTCCAAAGCGGGTTGTTCATACGACAACCCACTCGACACTCGATGCGCGCTTAAATTCGAAGTATTTCAATGATTTTTATAATTTATCACTTCACTGCACTTTAGAACACAAAATAACACCAAATGGCAATGCCAGATTTTGTATGGAAGGTGGCGTCTTTTTTTTTCGCGCGGCCATCGACCAAACTTTGTTTTTTGATTACAAAATAGTGCAATAAACCAAACTTAGTAAGGCATGTAGATATACCTCTAAGCTCAGTCTGGACTGAGTTACGAGCATTAGAAGTTTGATGATTTTACATAGGTACTAGATTTGCTTTCTGCGTGCAAGCTTTGTAAGAAATTGCAACAAAATAGTGACATTGTATGTGTAAACAAACAATAACATCAATTATAGGCTCCAGTCATCAGTATGGAGCAGAATCAGCGCAATAAAAAAAGACGTCACTATTTTGTTGCAATTTCTACAAAACTTGCGCGCAAAAAGCAAATCTTAGTATGTAAAACATCAAACTTCTAATGCTCGTAACTCAGTTCAGACTGAGTTTAGAGGTATACATGTCGTAGTAAGTTTGGTTTATTACACTATTTTGTAACCAAAAAACATGGTATGGTCGATGGCCGCGCGAAAAAAAAAAGACGCCAATTTCCGGCATTGTCTTTTGTACACTAAAGTCAAAGTAAAATAATAAATTGAAACCATTAAAACAGATCGACCATGCTTCCCGTTCAACTACCCTCCACGGAATCCGTCACTTTTTTACGCAGTCGACATCGAATGCGTTTGACGTTAACTCACACTACGCACCCTGAAGGCTTAGTGTGAGTTTACATCATCACTAGTGAGCGCGTGTAAAAATTACATTAAATGTACACTCAACATCAAATAAACCGCACCTTCCGCGACGCGAACTTTAAAGATTTTCTTCTGACACAATCATGGTGCCCCAACAATATTGGTGTTATTTGAAAGCCCAATAAATATCCTTAAGAGCGTTGTAGCAAAAAGTTGGCGTTCGAATTTTAGGTTTTTATTGCTTGACGTCGCGTAGTGAGTGCGCAAACTGCATTTATCTGTACAATTTCAACGCTGCGTCGACTAAACGATCTTAATCCGTAGTTGTATCGTATAATAATAAAGAAATAATGTATAATTTACCTATCTGATTTTTTCTCAGATCAGACTTTTAGCAAAATCAAGTTACGTAATTAATGTACTTTTTACACTAGTAAATCCCGCGACAAGTTTTTAATCTTTAAATTGATTAAAGTAATAAGTTGATGGGTTTGAAGGAATTTATGTTTTATTTTATTCTTTATACAGCATCAAAAGCTTGTTTATGAAAAATATTTACTATTTAAATTTTACTTTTGACTTTTGTTTTTATGATGCGGGATGGAAAAATTAAAATTTATTCTGATTTTGTGACGTTTCCGCACATAAATATGGATAGGTTATATAAATAGAATGAAATGTATGAAAACGAGCGTGCCATTTTTTAAACGTTATCCATAATATCTGTGTCCATCAAAGAGCTCGTAACTAAACATCGTAAGCGCCATTCACATTATTATCTAAAAGTTAATAATAAATATTTAGTTTTTGTAAATCTAAGCAAGTCAGGAATTCAAAGAGGTAAATAGTGATATCATTGTGATTTTATAGAGTCAAAGTCAAAATTTCTTTATTTGTTTAGACTAATAAATAGTTCTTACAAATTATTATTATAAACCACGGTCGTATAATGCTAAAAAATCAGAGGTAACTTTAAGATTATTATCCATAGAGCAAAATTTATCTAATCGTGTTTTTAAACAGTTATCCCATTAGGTACACATGCGTTCTGTAATACAAACCCATCAAAAACAATACTTGTCAAAAAACCAAGTCTCACTACTCAGTTGTTCTACGGTAAAAAGTTGTGAGATCCATGTAATACCAAGTCCAGTCCAGGAAATCATTAACGTTTTACATAAATATATCGTCAGTGGAAAGGAAAAAAGACTAAAGCGCCAAAACCGTACTTGTGGGAAATGAGGATCAAAGTTTTTTTTTTACGAAAAAAATTCGTATCTCTTTTGATATTAATGTTAAATAGTTCTTTTAAAATGCAATCGTGTTCTTGATTTTTTGCCTAAATTTTAATGAAAACACCAGGTTTGTAGCTCTTTTAGATCGTAAAATAGGTGTCGCTTTAGAAAAAGAGTCATGAAAATTCATTAAATGTTAGTCAGGGTAAAACTGCTAACCTCCATTTATAATCAAATATCCAGCAACCAATAAGTGCTAAATAGTTTGAACAACCTTTTTGATACAANTTTAATGTCGCCTCGCTTTGAAAGATGGTTATTCCTTTTCCCGGTTTATTTTCAGAAACAGTTCAAGTACTTACATACGTATACTACAAAAGAGAATTATTTATAGAAATATGTAAAAATGTCTGCATTTAGCTCAATTTAGCTCAATTTAGCTCATCGTTATCTCTCTGCAGGGACACACCCTCTGATGTGACTAGCGACTCGCCCCTGCTTCGCACAGGCACAATGGTAAAATAAATATTTTTAAGCATACATAGGGACAGACAAACAGCGAAGCGACTTTGTTTTATATTTTATGTAGTGATTTTAGCTTGAGACTATTCGTTAGATTCGTCTCAATAGGGATGATGACTGGGTAATTAAATCGAAATTCTATTTAGTCCGTCAGACAGATAATTAGAAAATATTAGACTCATATTTTTTAATTTTTTCCATAATCCAATAATTACAGTATTATATTGAGTTGAAATGTCGCATGACGTCACTTTTGAGGAAAAATTCTACTCAAGTGTGACGTATCGCGCCATATCAACTCGATGTAGCACTGTTATAATTTAATTATGAAAGAAAATAAAAAATATGAGTCTAATATTTTCTAATTATCTATCTGACGGACAAATAATTGAAATTTTGTCATCTAGCCTATTGTGAGATTGAGACTGAGTCTATAAAAAATACTGAGTAAGTTTGGAAATTAAGTTAAAAACTTTATTATTTACGCGCCGTTGCGCGTTGAGATCGTTGTTTATTTTTTCGAGTTAAACTATCATCCGTCTCTGTTTATACAACTACCTTCTTACTTAAATGTTAGATATTTTATGAATTGTTACGGTTGTTATCATTATAACAATACATCCGTCACCATTTCAGCTTCATCAAGCCTTGTTCAATCTAAACATGATCTCCTTAGTAATTAATTAACAACGCGAATTAATCAAACGGGGAACCCTTACTAATGGCTTTCTGCTTAATATTCTTCATGAGAATATTTCAAATTGTATGAATATTTTAAAGGGATTTATATTTTTGTATGTTTACGACGAATAAACTAAAAAACCACTGGACCTTTTTTTAAAATCATAATATCATTCAAAAAGTCGTTGTACAGTCTACGTCAAATAATTCGGGAAATCCAAAGTAGCCAAAAAGTTCGCAAAATGTCTTTTTTACGATTGGAATAATATGGTTATGATAATAAATTTTTTGGCCAATTTGGGTGGCACGAAGTATTTGACGCTCACTGTACCTAACTACAAGAACTTTTGTATACAAAAAATAAACCGTGAATATTTTTTCATCTACGCTCATGCCTCTATATTTTGACTAAGGTGTAGATTTAGGGCGTGTAGAAATTAAAGCTTGGCTCTATATCAGCGGTTCCCAAACTTATTTAGTCTACTGCCCACTTTGAGAACAAATTATTTTTAGCGCCCCCCATTTTTGTAGTCACGAGTCGAGCTCAGTCCTCCTAGTAGATGACGCCACCCAAGCCTCTACACAACGTCCCGATTTTTTTTCTGGGTCTCTTACCGCCCCCCTTTAAGCCTGCAGCGCCCACAAGGGGGCGTTATCGCCCACTTTGGCAAAGACTGCTCTACATGAAAGGCGAACTTGCCGTGTGACATTCTCTACCAGTTACCAGCTGCCAGAAACATTTTACATTAATATAATTATTATTTTCCTGAATGATGAGAACTCGTAGTAAAGTCTGTGCCGACATCCGAGTAATACATTTGTATCCGAAAACATTACAGATGACGAAGCTTGACGCAGCGCCGTAATTAGTGAACGCTGCAATGAATTCGTTAAAATCGGATTTAATTAGGTTGGTGTAAGAGAGGGGAGGATGCTCTCTCTCTCTCCCTCTCATTAGTTAATAATCTAATACACACCAGATTAAATACAAATGAGTAGGTCATCTTCATAGAAACCCACCGAGCGCGGTTTGTATGTGAGCGCGCCAATACGTATGCGGCGCGCACGCACACACTGACAAAATTTAGCGTGGATTAGCGGGGTGTTGCGCCGAATACAAATACAAACTGCGCTCGGTGCGTTTCTATGAAGATGACCTACTCATTTGTATTTACTCCGTACACAATTAGAGCGCTTTCACATTTAGGCGATTTAGCAGCGCGACAAACGCGCGACAGACGCGCTGCCGAAAATTGCATACTATTTATGTGACAGCGAGGATGCCTTCACATTAAGCAGGGTACTCATCTAGCCGTGTAGCATGTAATGTATCAGATACTGCATCAAGTGAGTACATAGGCACGAGCCCGCTTCGAGCTGCTCGCGCGTGGTTCGCAGCCAGTAAGCAATGACCGTGGACGAGCCGTACTCACTTGAAGGTTGGTTACGTTACATGCTACGTTACGTGGTACATGGCAGCTGAGTACCCTGCCTTATAAAACGCCGCTACCACGCTGCAGTCGTGCTACTAACGCCCTAATGTGAAAGTGCTATAATAATCGGCTAAACACTTGGAAATTAACACGATACTGCTGAACATTACGGTTCTTTTTCCCGCCAAGAAGTCACTCTTTCTACTTATAATCTGTGGAAGCAAGATTTTTTTTCTTTGGTTTATGGCCTCGCTCGAGCTACTTCGTGCGGTTTGCAGGTTTAGAACAAAGAGTTTTTATGTAATGTGAGCTTTAAACGTAAGAGGCAGATTAACAGTGAATGCGAATTTCTTTATTTTTTTCACTGTGGCTTTTGCGTTTATTATGCCAGGTTCAATATTTTTTAAGCTTAATTTTAAATAACGTATTACTAATGATTGTTATAAAATTGAAGATAACTCCCGTTTTTCCTCAACAATATTTTGCTTTCATTTAATTAGAACAACAAAAATATTTTTGTGTTGGATAGCCCATTTATGGAGGATGGCTTTAGGCTATACAACATTACCCACAGCCAATAGAGGTGGAGCAGTAAAGAAAAATGTCGCAAGAATGGGAAACATTATTCAAACTTCTTTCACGCGTACGAAGTCGCGGGCACAGCTAGTTAACAATAAAATGACTACACGTGATGGTCAATAAACATAATATTTGTAACATTATTATGTATAGGTAATATTTATAGCACAGAATTGACAAAGTTACCTACCTACTTCTCTTAGGGTGGGTTGCACCATCTTACTTTAACTTTGACAAACGTGAAAAATCTGTCAAATTCCATATAAAAAGCACCGGTTATCGTCATAGCTACCGTTAAAGTTAGGTAAAGTTAGGTGCAACTCAGCCTTATTTAAACTGTAGTTAGTGAAACGGAAAAATATTCACGAATTTTCCAACATACCTTTTTTATCAAAACGAACTGTTTCGATATTATTTGCTCGTTATTCAAATATGTTCTCTATACGTAAAAATATAAATAAATCCAGATTTCATAGAAATTGCGAAAACATTCCGTAAACGGCAGAAAAGCTGTGGCCTCAGTTCGGTTCCAGGAAAAGTTGATAGATTTTCAATTAATCATAGCTTTCTGAATATTACGTTATATTTTTATAATTGAGGCCTGTAAATGTCTTGGCAATCCAGTACGGCTAGCTCGAAAAACTTTCGAATTCGAATCGTTTGCGTATTCGAATCGCCATCAAAAGATTTAGTACGAAAACTGAAACTACGCCCTTGTGAACGTGTCGTAAAGTGAATTTAGTATGAGAAATGGTTGCACGAAACTTATTTTGAGAATCAAAATTGTCACGTTATCGTTTAATTCGAAGGTTGAGTATCGAATTTTGTCGAATACGCAAACGATTCGAAGACGAAAGTTGTTCATGCTAGAGGTACGGCTTTGCGGGATCCAGTAATGCAGGATCCTGCAAAACTGGAATGTCGTGTGAATGCACATAAACATAAATGTGTTTGAAATTCAAATTACAAATCCGAACGGATTGGTTTTTTTTGCGAGACACTGCAAACGGAATGTTTGTGTAACGTAATACCACCAAACGAGATACTTAAAAAAACAGTTCCGGCAAAAAACGGGATGTCTCCGTTCCCGAATTATGCTATGAAGAGGTAGAAAATTAAATCCTTTTTGAGCCAGTTGCCCCCTAGAGTTAATGTAGCCCTCAAAGATGGTACAACCTAAATTGCTGGTTTTAGAAAAGGAGCTAGATGGCTCTAATCCTTTAAATTCATTACAAATAAAGGAGCATGAAGCTGTGTACCAGGAAAAATTAATCAACCTTTCAATTAGGATCCCGCAGGAAGGGTGATATCGTTAATCTTCTGAAACACACTGCAAATAAAGGAGAGAGCGGACGCGGTAGCGGGAGTGAGAGTGAGAGCTTAAGTTTTAGAAAAGACTTTGTAACAACAGTCCTACTTACAAAAGTAAAGTAGTAAAGACTGTACTTGAAGTAAGTTGGTGCAACCCAGCCTTAGTAGTAAAGCCGATAGACCCTGCAACAAAATGTACATAATATAGTAATCGAGTGTCTGAATAATTAAAAACAGTCCGCTATTCTAAGAAAAGACAAATCAAAGAAAACAAAAATCAGAAAAATGATGGTTTGTTTTCAGTGTTCCATATAAAAGATTTGATTTTGATATGTTTATGACAAAATAAGCACAAATAATTTGGTATTGCAAGACAATCGATAAAGACGGACAAGGTAATTAGTAACTCAATTTAGTACATAAAACTAAGAACTTTTGAGTTAGAATTTTTTATTTCTATTAATTCTGTCTTCGTTCTTCGTTACTGAAATCAAGTTTACCCGCTCCCGCGTTTCACCGTGCCCTTACCGTGTACTGTATTGACTGCACTGACTCTAGGGATTTAATTTAGCCCATCTTGATTGGGCACAGAAAAATGTCTGCTCCCGACTCCCAGCAATTAGCTGTTATTTATTACAAGGGGTTGTTTCTTGTTGTTAGGAGGTAGAATGTGTTAGTTGTTTAGATACAATGAAATGAACGTAAAGTACTGTCTACAGTGGCGTAGCTAGGTAATCAAGGGCCCTGGGGCAAAAAAAATGGGGCCCCACTGCAATCTAAACTGGTACGGTTTAATCAAGTTTATTGACATTGAAGCACGTTTTCACCATCAATCCTTAATTTTTGAGTGACTCCTATGAAAACAAAATTCCTATAATGTGTTACCATAGGGGTCACTTAAAAATTAGGGATTGATGGTGAAAACGGGCATACGCTTACTTACTCCTGATACAACTTTCGAATTTCTCTCTATTTAAGTATTTTGAAAATGGGAGTAAGATCAGTTCAATTGAGATTTTCTGGTAAGGATACGGGGGCCCCCTGAGCTTGGGGGCCCCGGGGCACTGACCCGCCTTGCCCCTTAGTAGCTAGCCCGCTGTGTCGTGTCTAAATAACAACATTTTACTAAGCACGGTAAAAGAAACGCAGCGAGTCAAATCAACGTCGCTTCACACCCAATATTTAAGCTAGTCAAAAATATGTAATTTGAATGAAAAAAAATTGGTTATGGTATATTTTTATTAAATGAATACAAAACTTATTACTTATTATTATGAACGTGTATCGCCTGAAGGTTATTTGCCTAAAATATAGGCTCTTATATTACTTTTATAGGCTATTACAAAACCTTTTATGTATTATTACTTAACATTATTATGAGAAAAATATAATTTTGTTGGCCGAACATACAGCCAGTTCTAGATGCTACTTCTGGTGCATTCACCTTAAAATCTAACATACTCGTAATTTGTTACCCGGGCCATAATAACGAATCGATTGACACCTTATTCACCAAAATCGGATAAAAAATCTCTCAATGACTTCCCAAGTTCATGTAGGTATCAACCCATAACGTTAAGATGGGGTTTCGAGCATGTGCAAAGTAATTAAACATGATACTTTAACATAGAGGCTGCTAATTAAATTAATTAATATACAGATTCACAGGGGTATCTTACATTTTAAATATTGTAGATGGGCTTTTTAAAAACTTATCTGCATAAAATAATGTAAGTCATGACTTTCGTGACTGTTTCTGAGAGTTTTCTGTCGCATTTTCGCATGAAAACTAAGAACTACACAGCCAATAATATTTATTCCACTAAAAATAATTTCATGTAAAATGTTGCCAAGCTCGTCTTGGTTCATGGTTCGCACGGTTAAGAGTAGGCGCACACCGTTGATTTTTAGTTGGCCGATAGTTGGGCCCGTTTTTAATTTGTATGAAGAATCGGCCAAATCGAATCGGCGTAGTGTGCGCTTTCCCATACATGCCCATACTGATCAACTGCCCGACTAAACTATCGGCCGACGAAAAATCAACGGTGTGCGCCTACTCTAAAAGTTATCAGTTAGCCAAGCTTCTAATCCTAGTCGACGTAACCTCACAAACTCTACACGTTTAGATTAAATACAAGTACGTGGGTTGCATGACCGTTTCGCTATCGTCACACATTTTCGTGTGGCGGCTGTCGCTAAAGTGAAAAATTTGCCCCCGTTCATTACTACTATTTCTTTTAGTAACATTTCATTTACATTCTTTGATTTGATTTGTATAGTCCATTTATATTTTCTTTTCCTTGTCCACAGTGATCGACTGCGTCGTATCCAGTTGGGGGGCCTGGTCTGACTGCGACACGTCCTGCGGTTCTGGTAGCATGATGAGGACCAGGCGGGTGGTCCAGTCACCAGCTAGGGGGGGCCGGCACTGCCCCTCTCTGGTGCAGAGGAGGGCCTGCCAGGAGCACCAGGGATGCGCCGCGGATAGTGATGTGCCTATGAAAGGTAGGGTCTTTTGCCTCGTGTTGAAGTTATTTAAAGTCAATTCGGGTGGTCCAATCACCAGCTAGGGGGGTCCGGCACTTCCCCTCATTAGTACAGAGGAGGACCTGCCAAAAGCACCAGGGCTGCGCTGCGGATAGCGACGTGCCTATGAAAGGTAAAGTTTTTTAGTTAGAAAACTTTAGAGAGATTTAATCCAGACTTCTTCAGGGATGAAAAGGTGTAAATACAAAAGGTCCAGCGGTTTTGGGAACCCCATGAGTTGTTTGTGCCTCTAACTGAGAAAATATTTGAGGACTAGGCGACACTGCTACTACAGCTTGACCGACAATAAAAACCCAACCAGTGAAGGTTAAGGCACTTACAGGGCAGATACGTACCATCCTAGACTGCTTCTCACTTAACACCAGGTGCGATTGCGGTCAAATACCTGCCTTGATGCATAAAAAAATATTATGATACCCTATGGTATTAAGTATACCCCTTTCCATTGAGTTTCAGTTATGCCATCGCCGGCGATGGCAATCTGCACGCGTTGGTGTGATTGAAGCTTTAAGACGTGGTTTTCAAAACTGTCCTTTTTTCCTGCAGCGGAGACAGCCATGATCCTACCGGGAGAGCTGTCGGTGAGCCGGCACTCCAACGAGACGGTGGACATCAGGAAGAACCTCCGCCTGAGGAACCCTGACGACCCGGAGTCCAACTCGCATAGAGAGTAAGTTAAAACAGTCCTTTGATAGGGTTAGGGCACTTTACGAGATCGAATCAGAAATGAGGAGATCCGTAAACGAACTAAAGTCGCTGACATAGCTCGACGGATTAGCAAGCCGAAGTAGCAATGGGCAGGGCACATAGTAAGCAGAACTGACGGCCGATGGGGCAGCAAGTTTTTGGAGTGGAGACCGCGTACCGGAAAACACAGCGTGAGACGTCCACCCAAAAGGTGGACCGACGATATCATAAAGGTAGCAGGAAGGCGCTGGACGCAGGCCGCTACCAACCAATCATAATGGAAATTATTGGGGGAGGCCTATGTTCAGCAGTGGACGTCCTATGGCTGAGATGATGAAGATGATGAGGGCAAAAGTTGAAAATTCTAAATGTAAAGGACAACGTAAAGTTAAAAATTGATGTAATCAAGTATACCTACCACACATAAAGCGAAGTTGATTTGTCCTATTTTTGTTACTTTCGCATTATTGTACGTAAATGCGTCATAAATGTGAATGAGGACGCGTCAATTTGTCAAAGACATGTATGACGTGTGACGAGTCTACTCATGCTTTTATCTGTAATAAGTTGATGTTATGGAAAATCAATATTATCCTGATTCAAGCCAGAGATTTGTTGAATACCAATCACAGGCTTGGATCTTTTCTTGAGTATGAAATCTTGAAATCCATTAAATCCATTAAAGGATATGGGTTTCATCATCATCATCATCATTTCAGCCGTAGGACGTCCACTGCTGAACATAGGCTTGCCCCAATGATTTCCATGTTGACCGCGGTTGGTCGCGGCGTTCAGCGACTTCCTGCTACCTTTATGATGTCGTCGGTCCACCTTGTGGGTGTCCACTCCAGAATATGGGCTTAATACTACCAATTCCTAATATTTAGTTAGCGATCGAATATTTTGAAACTTGTCATTTCCTTGAGGTCGTCAGTCCATAGAACATACGTTGGTTATATTTTATTTACAGCTTCATGCATTTGTTCCTGTAAAAATATTTTATTTTCATGGAAAGGATACTTCTATTCGTACATTTTAGGAATTTGCTAGCAATTTGTTTTTCGAAATAATCTGAATAAATAATATTTCGATACAATAAAAAAGGAATGTACGTACGAGACTGCGGCCCGAGAAACCAATCTTGCGGTATTTCCCAGAAGGGTTGTCACAAATACAGAAGTATTTTATTTTATTAAAATTGAAATGGTTTTCTCAAAAATAACAAAAATAGGTACCTACTTCATATGATTATTGTTACTTATGCATGAAGTAGGTAGGTATTTTTATGTTGATTTGTCTAATTATGTGTTATGTTCAATTCCCTTCAAAGTGTATTTATGTTATTGTTTTAGTAGGAAACTATTTTAATGTATCACCGAAATGATTGTTTCGGACTGCTTTTCATATCCAAAAGCTTTGAGAATCCCTTCTAGGAGGCTTTTTTAATGCTTCATTTTAATTCATATTCATAATTGAAATATGTGGTACCGTAACTGTACTTTGTAATTTTGTTATCGTTAATTTTTTTTAAAGTTTTTATCACTTTTATTTATATTTTACTGTCCATGGGAGTGCAAGGGGGTGCACTAATTATTGTACTCCTCAGGAAAGAAAATACAAAGGTAACAAACTTAAAATTAGATATTTTACCCGACTGCACCATGGAGGTTAGTGTTTTTTTTCGAGTGTATTTATGTAGACACAAAGCACCCCCTGAAGTATCCTCGCGTTGCCCGCGTTGACAACCCTATCGGCCAATAACGTTTCAATATAGCCGAGCTACACGTAAAATGTGCTTAAAATGTACAATAAACATTGAATTGTTTCAGATACTGTGTCCAGTTCCAAGTTTCCAAGGTATCCAAGGCTTGCCACACCGACTCCGATTACAAAGCTCTGAGAGAAGGTAAAAAAAACTCAAAAGTCATAAACATAATGTTATTTTTGCAAGTAGGCTTTAAAGCACTTATATTTTAATAATGTTTTTGTATATAATGGCATGGTATTTCAATCATTTGTGTAGTATGTGCTAGCGTTTAGCGCTGGCTAGTTCAGTGATTCGTCCCACAATACGTTCGTCCTACTGAGACGAAACACTGAATTAAAAAAAATATATATATATTTCGTTTTGGATTCGTCTCATTGAATTTATTCTTTAACATAATGAGAGAGAGAGAGAGAGTACCGTCAGTAAGTCAATGAAATAAAATAATAAATATAAATAAATAAACATGAATTTGTTAACAATGTCTGTATTTAAAAGGAAATCAACAATAAACATGTTTTTATACTTAAATCATAACAAAGTAAATACTGTAAGGTTAAAACGTTATTACCTATATGTTTAAGTAGTTAAGATTTTCTATGTTGATTTCCTTTTAAAGTTTTTTTCTATTCTATTCTAATATTTTTTTCTCAACAGGCAACACGGTCTGCGTACTCTGCGAGACGGCTGCCTTACGCCGGGATCTGAACTGGCGATGCGACGGCCACGGCGTGGCGGGCCACACGACTCGCTTCTTCGCGATGGTAGCGCCACTCTGCCACGGCAAATGGGTCCGGTCTGAGACCACCCCGGACAAACATAGCGAGTGCTGCACAAAACCCGACTTCATTTTCATTTAAATGTAATTTACTTGGAATACTTCATTTGTTTTAATTGTACTGCATTTATTTTAAAAATACTTCATTTGTTTACAAATGTATTTTATATGTTATCAATAAATGTACTTCATTTGATATCAAATGTAACTTCATTTATTTTCAAAATTTCAAACATTTTTTAAGACAATTCATTTATTTTATATTCATTTGGTTATAATTTTATTTTCGAATAATAACTATGTAGGGTAAACCAGAGAGTGATTGCCCACTGGTAGTGATTGCCCACTTTAAGAATAATATTGTCAGGTGCTGACTTTGAATCACTCTAATTAGATTTGAATTTACTAAGTAGATGGCTCCGAGATCAATGTACAGTAGATTTAAAATTTACAATAGGAAACACTAAAAAAAAACAGTTATGGCGGATTTTGTCAAGATGGGTGAAAATGTTACTCAAACAGGTAAAGACTTTAACAATTTTACTAAGGAATTATTCGCTTAGAGGTTATTTTTTTTTGCAAGTTATTTAATATTCAACTAATGGTGTTTAGTCATGATGAAATTATAAGTGTTTTCTCCATTATCAATGAAAATAACTGATAAAATTTGATTTCTAACGGTCATTTTAACGGTGGGTAATCACTGCACGTAAATCTGTATATTTTTAGTTATTGCCCACCATCATTTCAGTTATTGCCATATGTTAATGTATAGTTATTGCCCAGGGCAATTATTATTAGAGTGTTGCCACCATGCAGTAGCAGTGTTTAAGTTGCTCATTGCTAGACTTGTTTTTCAATTTACAGGCATAAATATTGAAATAGCTTTTAATGTTTCATTTTCAGTATGCCAAAGACTCCAAAAGTTCAATATAGCATAGAAAATTTGCAAAAAGCGATCGAAGCTGTACAAGATGTATCCAACAATTTATCTACAAGATAAATTGCTGAAAAATATGGCTTGGCTTGAAAAAATTGATAAAAATTTAAACGCAAATACAAAAAATTAAAATCCCACGTTAAATCTACTAGTGAAAATGTTAATTGTAAGGAAATAGATACAACTTTAGGGAAGAATAACCAACAGCTAATTGAATATTCTGAGCAACCACTTGAACTGATATCAAAGAAGATAAAAAAATAAATACATATAAAATTCAAATTTTTGCGTCATCTATGTTTTGAAGTAGATGATTCTGTCTCTACAGATTCTGACTCATCAACATCAGCTCAAGAAATATTTGATAATATGTAGTTAATAAGGCCAAACGCAATTTATTTTGAAATTTTGAAGACTGTACTACTAGAATTGAAGTTTATTGTTTTGTTTTGTTTATTTAAAGCCTATTTTGTCATTTTAAAATTGATTATTTTGTTTTAAGATAATGGGCAATTACTGTGCTTTAATGTGGGCAATTAGTGTAAGTAATGGGCAATGACTGTACTTTTTGGAGGATTTTAAATTTATTTCAATATTTTCTAAGTTACGTAAGTTTTAACTAAAAACTGTTAATATTCTGTTTAACAGTTTATTGAGTTATAAGAAAAAAGTCATAAATGGTCGATAATTAAAATACTTTCTTTAATTTTTCATCTCAAAGCGTTTGAAATGATTAAGTGGGCAATAGCTATACGGTTTACCCTATTTAACGTATTTCGTATTTACAAGTTTTTGAGATGATTTAAGAAACATATTACCCTCATGTTTCTCGAAAGTTATATTTCATTAGCATTGGATTAAAAATAGTTTAGATTTAATTTATTCATGTAAATGGCTGTCGAAGAGATATATCTTCCATAACTTATAATAGTGCTTAAACTTTCGCACTGACTAGTACCTATTATAAAGACAGCACATTAAAATATTGTTTGTTGCAAAACAGAATCTTATTACAACCATAAGATTGTATATCTTGATGTACTGTCGCCCATACTTGAAATATGAACATAAGATAGCATAGGTAGAGATTTCGTTAAAAATATGAAGTTATTCTTCATTTTTGAAACTTTCATGAAATAAATGAATAATTTGTAAATACATTAAGTTTCACAATTTTAAATCATTTTGGCATAAAGGTCAAGCGCATCACTCATTCAATGCCTGAGGTATAAAAGCGGCACGGAGTTTTTATTACGTATCAGCTCGTCGTAATAATCAGAGGTGGAATTGTGTAAAGCAATCGTAATCATTTGACAGTTCATAACGTACGATAAAGTCAGTTAAACAAAGCGTTTGACAAAATAATCGTACGTTATGAACTGTCAAATGATTACGATTGCTTTACACAATTCCACCTCAGGGATGTTATGGATATCCGTAATCGTAACCGAAACTTTCGGATATCCGAAATAAAAAAATATCCGAAACCGTAACCGTAACCGATTCAAAATTTTCGGATAGTTTCGGATGTAGGCAGTTAAAATTGTTTTTGTATAGCATTATATGTAGAGGCATAACAACCTGATTTACCTTTATAATGTCATCTAGTATCAATTTTTATATTTTTATTACTTTTTATTCGATGTAAAGTGTGCGGTCATGAATGAACCGTGTTGGACAACTATTTCAAATTGCATTCTAAAGCACAGCTATCCGTAACCGTAACCGAAACTTTCGGATATCCGAAATAAAAAAATATACATAACCGAAACCAGTATAATTATTCTTATATCCGTAACCGTATCCATAACCGAAACTACATAATTATCCATAACATCCCTAGTAATAATATCAAAATCACGAACCCGCTTTGACGGAGTTGAGCGCTTGATCTATGGTAGTGGAATTTATAACGACGGACCTAGAATTATCAATAATATTTCCGATTAATTTTAGGAAATTAATGTAACTATAATTTTATAATATAATTAGGATATTAACCGAATAGCATGTGAATACATATCTAATTAAACGATTTATGTATATAAAATGTTGATTAAATGCTAAGAAAAGTCAATAATTTTTCATTTAATTCTCTCCGTCATTCATACAGTTTTCACGGTAGGTTAAGTTTATTTTTTTTTCTTCAATATTATATTTTAAACTAGCTTTCCGCCCGCGGCTTCGCCTGCGTGGACTACATTATATGTATAGCCTATAAACCTGACGGAGCCCGAGACCTTTCCAACGAATGCAAAACCGTGGAAATCGGTTCATGCGTTTTGGAGTTATAGCGTCAGGAAGGAAAACCCGACTTATTTTTATATAGTAGATTAGAGACTCAAGGGTTCGATTCCTGTTAGAGAATAAAACTAAGGGAAGGAGATCAGTTCTTTGAAAATTATAAATAACTTGAAGAAATCGAACTGCCTAAGGCGGGAATCGAATTCATGACCTTTCGCTTGCCGGGCAACTGCTCTTCCATCTGAGTTACTTAGACACTGGATGAACCCATCGAGGGATGCAATTCTAAATGTCAAAAAAAAACTTAAGTAAGATAAGTTCTTGTTTTTAATAATCTAATACAAATGAGTCTACTAAAAAAACACATTATACTAAACTGTTTCAAGTACAGCTTTGTATTCTAGCTACACCTCGGTATACCGATACAGCTTTATAAATCTGATTTAGTTTTTTATGCGTACAAACTAGTGTTGTATCGATATCGACATTCTACAGTCGGTTACGCCGAATGAGCTTAGTAATTGAAGAACTCGACTACTTATGGTAGAGCAGAGCGAAGAAGAGATGTGTGGCGTTTCCATATAAAGAAAACGGATGAAAACAGATTAAAGGAAGAAATAAACCTCAAGCAAGTGCCAGCAAAGTAGATTAGATCCACTATAGGCTGCTGTCCTAAAAGGTCACTATATAGGGCTACTAATGTATTCTGTGCTATCGGGCAAATAGCGAACATCTCAGGTTTCCTCTACTTCTCTGTCTGGTGGCTGAAGAGTAGGCCAATTTCTCCACTTGCTTCCGTTATTAGAGATTGTCGTGCTGCGGCAATGACTAAATGACTGGACAATAAAATGGCAAAACAGACAAACAATGACAGTTTTAATGTCGAAAGATGGTCGAAATGCTTTTTTTTGTGTGGAGTTACAAAGGATTCGATTTTCGATTCGATCGACCTACTAAAGATGACAACGAATCCAACTATCGATACACGATTACTATATTTCCACATCACTACAGCGGGGTTCAGCATTTATTTTACTTGCCCTCCTGATAAGATACACGGTTATCACTGTCGTTGGCGGTGCAATATACATGTAAATGTGCGAGGGGTCGCCACCGTCGTCATGACAAGCACCATTACATCTAACCCGATATTAGGCGAGGATTTTTTAGACTACCCTCTGTTTTGTGACTTTTTTGCTAGATTATTACAACCGACTCCAAACTCCTCCTTCTACCCGTTCGCGCTAAGTTTGCCGGTCCGTAGAATGCGCGTCCCCTTCCCCAACCGCGATTAGAAGCAATTAGTGATTAAACGCAATTAATGTGTCTTATTTTACGCAAATACACAATTTTTATCAATAAAAATAAATAAAAAATATTTTAAATATAGTTTGTTATACTTATAGACGGATATTATGTTCTTCTAATTAATTTCGTTGCGGGTCCAATGACAGTTTCTTTCCCTCGGGACAAACTTGACCTTCACTGGTTGGGTTTTTATTGGCGGTCAAGCTGTAGATCCTGGCTACACACGAGTTGCAACGAGAGGTGGGAATACTCCCGTAGGTTAATCCAATGGTTGATGGTTCGAGTCTTAAAGGGTGTAAACTTATGAGACGAGGGTTGTTCACATGTCAGTCCTGTTTTGCGGGATCGTGCATTACTGGATCCGGCAAACCGCCTCTGTGGTCTAGTGGTAAGGCCTCCTGCTTTAGACGCAGGGACCTCTGCCCGGGAGGGTTCGATTCCCAGTGGGGGAAATTTTTTCTGTTCGGTTTGGTTGGTGGTAGGGCTTGTTCTAAGTCCGCCTGGCTAGCTACCACCATCTTACCTAAGTCTGTCGCCATAACAACAATGTTAACATCGCTTCCACCTTCGGCCTGATCGTCACTTACCATCAGGTGAAATACAGGCCAAGAGCTTCCTCGTTATGGATAAAAAAAATTGGATTGGCCGTGGGAACAAGCCCTTAGAAAGAACTCCGTAACCTCTATTGGATTATGGCACGTGTCAGAAACATTACACGGTAAAGGAATACATAATATTGTGATGATGGATACAAAACAAAGGAAAATGCGATGAGAGAAACACAATTTTGTCACCAAATTGAATAAACACTACTTACCTACCTTTCAGCATAAATGGATCAAAAATAACATTTATTTAGGTACATCACGAAGTACAGTCAGCGTCAAATAATTCGTGACACCTAAAGTAGCCAAAAAGTTCGCAACACGTCTTATAAGGTTGTGTTGTCAACATTTTGTTCGCTTTGGGTGTCACTGATTATTTTGACGTTGACTATACATCTTATGAAATCGAAAAATTATGTGCTTGACTTGGCGAGGGCACTGCCGTGCTAAAAAACTTATGAAACTTTTATATTTTGGAAATAGGCTTTTAAAACTTTTACATATCCCCGTACTACTTTTGCTTTAACCCTATAACTGCTTCGGGCAATAAAAGGGCCAGTGCAATAAACTCAGTCACTTTTGTCAGTTCCTTACCAGCCAGATGTCTTTTTGGCTATGCTTTTGCCCATGACTTCATCCACGTTTAAATCAACAAAAAGTCTCTGGACTAACGGAACCGTTTAAATTATGGGATCAACGACATCATAAAGGTAACAGGAAGGCGGTAGATGTAGGCCGCTACCAACCAGGCGATATGGAAATCATTGGGCTCCCCGCTAGGTCGCAGGTAGGATCGGGCTAGGTCTCCACCTATCAGCAGTGGACGTCCTGTGGCTGAAATGATGATGATGATGAAACGGATTCTCAAATTGGCTACCACATATCAGCAAATGTACTAGTGTATGACTTCGCCCTGCTCGATGGACAGAGGAGTTTCGTAATAGGAGTTTTATAGATCGTTCCATCTACGAAGACGCGCCCCACCAATGTTTGGTCGAGGGAAGCGCGGAGTGCGGGTGGTTTGATCCGAGCAATCCGAGCGTCATTATTGTAGTGTGCGTGTGCTGATGGATAATTTAGCGTGTACCGATAACACTCAAACATTAGCGGAAGAATGGCGGGGCGCGTCTTCGTGGATGGCACGATCTATAACCACCAAGCAAAAAACGTTTTCAATAAAGATAACAGGCAAAAAGCAACGAAAAATACGCCACCGTATAATTATTTCGGCAAATAGGTTTCGGCCACAATTTCCGTAAAACTCGCAAAGTCCATCTCGGTAAGTCAAATTGTTTTGCCAACTGATCTAGTATTATTACGACTTATTTATGGAAATGTCAGACAACTGACGTCAATAGAATCCGTGTTATTATGGACTTTTATTAAGTACTAGCGACCCGCCCCGGCTTCACACGGGTGCTAAGTGTACATAAACCTACCTCTTGAATCACTCTATCTATTTAAAAAACTACATCAAAATCCACAAAGCATGGAACCGTTGGGCGCCGCCCGCTGGAGGGCTTTTAAAATGGCTTAGGGGTTTCTAAGACTAAGTATTTTTCGATTTAGGGATCCGTTTGCAAAATATTAAAGTTTGCCAATTTTTGTTCGAGTAGGGCGTCCCCCCCCCCCCTCCCCCTCTGAAAACTAAACTTGTTGGCTTGAAAATAATACTGCTTTTCAGTTAGTTTAAGAGTAATCCTTGAGAGAGTAATTCCTTAGAAGAAAATATTAAAAGTGACTTTAGATGTAGTAATTGCTTGCTTCTGAAATATATTGTGTTAACGACGGACAACTACGGAACCCTACACTGCGCGTGGCACGATACGCACTTGGCTAATTTTGTAATTAGTTTTTAATAGAATTTCTTCTAAAATTAGGCTTCTACGACTTGCATTACCCTGGTGAAGGGTAAACTTTTCCCCACACCGTGAACCGCCCGCGGTGTCCCGAGTTCGGGGCAAATTCACGTGAACAGCAATGATTTATTTGCATAATTTTAAAATTTTCTACATCTCACTCACAGATTAGGGTTATTGGATGCCTTGATTCATTTTGGAAGCACGAGAAACACGTGTAGATTTTAGTTACATAATAGCTGTGCCCGCGACTTCGTAAGCGTGAAAATAGTTTGAATATTTATTTCCCCGTTTTGCAATATTTTTCTTTAGGTACTGCGGCTACTAGGGGTGGCCCTATCGGGATATTATATAGCTTAAAGCCTTCCTCGATAAATAGACTATTCAACACAAAAAGATCAAATCCCATCAAAAACAATACTTGTCAAAAAAACCATCAGNATCCCATCAAAAACAATACTTGTCAAAAAAACCAAGTCTCGCAACTCAGTTGTTCTACGGTAAAAAGTTGTG
The DNA here is from genome assembly GCF_004193835.3 of Ostrinia furnacalis. Lineage (NCBI taxonomy): Eukaryota > Metazoa > Arthropoda > Insecta > Lepidoptera > Crambidae > Ostrinia > Ostrinia furnacalis. Next base: position 1,312 of record NW_021137832.1, on the reverse strand, counting down.
AGATCCATGTAATACCAAGTCCAGGCCAGGAAATCTTTAACGTTTTACTTTATGAAAACACGTGTAAATTAAATTATTTAGTGCGATGGCCAAGTCAATATATTTATGTAAAACGTTAAAGATTTCCTGGCCTGGACTTGGTATTACAAGGATCTCACAACTTTTTACCGTAGAACAACTGAGTTGCGAGACTTGGTTTTTTTGACAAGTATTGTTTTTGATGGGATTGATTATTACAAGGCAACATTTAAATATCTATAGATCTATCTATCTATCAGCACGTGAAGCGTGCATAGGACGACACAACGCGATGTCCAGCCAGTTCCGTGTTACGGAAGCAGACCTTACCATCGCGGTGTGTGCGAGTTCAATCCGGCGGGCGCATCGTGTTCCGTGGTACGGAAGCGCGGAGCGTCGCGGACTTCGCGAAGCGAAGCCCAGGCTCGTCCGCGTCGGTCGCAGACCGACGTTCACGATCGGGCCGTATCGAGCGCATAAGGCGCCCGATCAGTGGCGAACCCAACTAGAGGGTTGCCCACCGCGGTGTTGGACCAAAGACCAGCCTATGGCGGGCTCACTCTAGTGGGCCCGATCGAGGGGACTACGGACGCGGCCTGAGGGCGCCACGGTAGGCTCGGACCTCGGCTCAGGCCGTGTCCGGGGGACGGATAGGGGAGAACCGGCCCGGTACACGTACTCGCCGGCGAGTACGGTGTAACGAGCTACTGTGTTGTGGAGTAGTTGGCGTGCTTAAAGCAGTGATGTCTGTGTTCAGAAATTCGGTAATAGGATCGTCCGGGTCGTCTAGGACATGCCTAGGTCGTCGGTATTGGGCAGCGACATCTTTCTGGGGTGTATACGTGGCGGCGCTAACGATAAGAGGATTCTTGTGGTTGATCGCTTTATCAAAGTAGCGGCGAGAGGCTTCTTTCATAAAGTGATCAATCGATGGGATCTCGAAATCTCTATGGAGATTCGTATTACGCACTTGTAGAGTTACGTCCGGACTTGTAGAGTGCGGTGTCGTCCACAAAGAAAAAAATAGGAACCAAGAGGTATACTAGGGGGGCGGGCAGGGCGCGTATGACTCTATTAGAGATACGGTCCGGGCCGGGGGCTTTGTTGGGACGGAAACCTTTGATTATCGTTCGCACCTCGTCGACGTTGGTCGGGTCTAGGGTTGTGGTCGGAGGAAGGGCGGCTCTACGTTCGACTTCGCTGTCTACCATGCGGAGGTGGGCAGAGTCTACTGGGAGGGTACTGGGGGAGCGCTGTGCTTCTAGACTGTCGGCTAGACATTCAGCTTTGGCGT